>NC_049985.1:17828051-17830729 GCF_000003815.2 Branchiostoma floridae | reverse complement strand
AACGTAATTAGATTGAAACGTAACCAGATAAAAATGATTCAGTCTGGTGCTTTTCAACTCTAACCCATCTCCATTGGTGGACCCTGTCTGACAACCAGATAACAATGATTCAGGCAGGTACATTTGCAAATCTAACCATTCTCAAAAAGGTTGTCCTGACCGGAAACCAGATAACAATGATTGACGCAGGTACATTTGCAAATCTACCCCAGCTAGAATACTTGCGCCTGTCCTCCAACCGAATAACAGTGATTCAGGCAGGTACATTTGCAAATCTACCCAAGCTGCATGGGTTGTACCTGAGCTGCAACCCGATAACAATGATTGAGGAGGGTTTATTTGCAAACCTGCCCTTGTTACAAACGTTGGTCCTGTCCTCCAACCAGATAACAATGCTTCAGGCAGGTGCATTTGCAAATCTAACCCATCTCAAAAAGATTGTCCTGACCGAAAACCAGATAACAATGGTTCAGGCAGATACATTTGGAAATCTACCCCAGCTACAAAAGTTGGTCCTGGCCAACAACCAGATAACGATGATTCAGGCTTGTGCATTTGTAAATTTACCCAAACTCCAAAGTTTGGACCTTAGAAACAACATGTTGTCCGCTATTACCCCCTTAGCTTTTGACTTGTTGCCATCTAGTCTGTGGCTCAATGGGAACCCCTGGCTGTGTGACTGTAAGATGTCTCCCTTCAAGCTAGATTCGACTAAATTTCCTTCATTTAAAGACCAGATAATCTGTACACAACCCGCCGACTTACGGGGAAAGAAACTTACAGATGTTAATCACAAAGAATTGGTATGTGAGGAGACAACCATATCTGCACTGCCTGTGGATGTCCGTGTCACCTTTAACGAGTGTAACAGTGGTACAACAGCTGGCCCGACAACAGGTCCTGAAGGTAAAAAGAGTAAACCAAGAGCAACAATAGCTTCACCCTTTCAAACAACTTCAGACAGACCAGTATCCAACGGTAAAACAAGAGCAACAATAATTCCAACTCCTCAAACCACTTCCAAAGAATCAGTTTCCAGTTTCCCCATACCTATTTTCTATTCTATTGGTTCAATAGCTGGCATAGCCCTTATCGGCACCGTCATTCTCACAACCTTGTGCAAAAGGAGGACCGAGAATCCCGCTTCAGACCTGAATAGTGGCCATGATAACGAGTATGAAGACATAGACAAACTACACAATCAGGCAGGGCAGGGCCAGTCTCAGGCAATCATTCAATCCAACCCAAACACCAAAGCTACAGTAGTGGCCAATGATGATGATCACCAGTGTGAGGATATAGACAAACATCGCAATCAGAAAAGGCAAGGCCAGTCTCAGGCCATCACTCAATCCAACCCAAACACCACAGTTGCGGTAGTGGTCAGTAACCATGATCACGAGTATGAAGATATAGACAAACATCGCAATCAGAAAAGGCAAGGCCACTCTCAATCCATAACTCAATCCAACACAGAAAACACCACAGCTGCTGTAGTGACCTGTCGGAGTGCTCATGATCACGAGTATGACGATAAAGACCGACAAAATCAAACAAGACAGGGCCAGTCGCACACTAAAGGTCAACCTCTGAAATTTGAAAACCTGTCACATGACGAAGTGCTCGCTGCCTTAAAGCCAAATCCTATGTACACAGGTATGGGAGCACCATCAAAAGACCAAACATCTACAGCAATGATTAGTGGTCATGGTCAGACAGGGCAGGGCCAGTCTCAGGCTATCATTGAGACTAGAAACCAATCGTATGGCACAGGGCAGATTGAGTCAATGCAAAGTCCCTTGTACAAAGTCGTAGGTCAGCCTCAGGCCATCGCTGAATCCAACACAAACACCAAAGTTGTTGTAGAGGTGAGTGACCATGATCAGTCTAAAGGGCAGGGCCAGTCTCAGGCTATCATTGAAGCTAGAAACCCATCGTATGGCACAGGGCAGATTGATTCAATGCAAAGTCCCTTGTACAAAGTCGTAGGTCAGCCTCAGGCCATCATCGAACCCAACACAAACCCCAAAGTTGTTGTAGGGCAGGGCCATCCTCAAGCTATCATTGAGGTTGGAAACCCATCGTATGGCACAGGGCAGATTGAGTCAATGCAAAGTCCCATGTACAACGTCGTAGGCCAGTCTCAGGCCATCGCTGAATCCAACACATACACCGTACTTGTTGTAGAGGTGAGTGACCATGATCAGTCTAAAGGGCAGGGCCAGTCTCAGGCTATCATTTAAGCTAGAAACCCATCGTATGGCACAGGGCAGATTGAGTCAATGCAAAGTCCCCTGTACAACGTCGTAGGTCAGCCTCAGGCCATCGCTGAATCCAACACAAACACCAAAGTTGTTGTAGAGGTGAGTGACCATGATCAGTCTAAAGGGCAGGGCCAGTCTCAGGCTATCATTGAAGCTAGAAACCAATCGTATGAAACCAGTATCGAAGATATAGACAAACAACACAATCAGACAAGGCAGGGACAGTCTCAGGTCATCACTCAATCTAACCCAAACACCACGGCTGATGCTGGTCATGATCACCAGTATGAAGATATAGACAAACAACATAATCAGACAGGGCAGAGTCAGTCTCAGGCCATCACTCAATCCCACACAAACACCACAGCTGCTTTAATGAAAAGTGATCAAGATCATTAGTATGAAGATATAGAC
>NC_049985.1:17827543-17827840 GCF_000003815.2 Branchiostoma floridae | reverse complement strand
AGTATGAAGATATAGACAAACAACACAATCAGACAGGGCAGGGCCAGTCTCAGGCCATCACTCAATCCAACCAAAACACCGCAGCTGCTTTAATGACCAGTGGTCTTGATCACCAGTATGAAGATATGGACAAACAACACAATCAGACAGGGCAGGGCCAGTCTCAGGCCATCACTCAATCCAACCAAAACACCACAGCTGCTTTAATGACCAGCGGTCATGATCACCAGTATGAAGATGTAGACAAACAACACAATCAGACAGGGCAGGGTCAGTCTCAGGCCATCACTCAATCCA
>NC_049985.1:17824340-17827002 GCF_000003815.2 Branchiostoma floridae | reverse complement strand
AAGATGCTGTATTTGCTCTCGAGCAAATGCCGGCCTTCGTAGTTTTCTCTTGTCTTTTGTGGCACTGTTGTGCACTTGTTTTGGCACTCTTACTGTATTGATATTTTGGCGTAATGTTTTGTGAATATGAAGTATCTATTCATTTTGTGGTTATACAGTAGATTTATTGGCTGTGAATACAGAAGCAAGTCAGTAAAAGCTCAAACGCAATGGAGTAAGGGTGCTAAAGCTGTGTGATTTTGTTTAACACAAAAGTTGTTTTTTCTATCTTTTACATGTATTACTTTTTACAATGTAAAACTTATTTCATTTGTTAAATGACACTGCTTTTTAGGCAGCGTAGTAGTGCAAAGGAATTGGGTTACTGTAGAACATTCCAGTGCTGCAATGTCCAGTAAAGTACAGTACTGCACAGTAATATAGGTTTTCTAGGGGCCGTACATTTGTTGTAGAGAGGGATGCATAGACCATTGCAAGTTCCGCCGCGGACCAACGTTTTCAGGAGTCCATCTTCGCACGTAGTGCCAGGTCTGGTTGTTTCCATAGCAACAGAACTCTTTAGGATCAAACCAACAAAACTGGTTAGGATCATGGCAATAGAATTGTTCCAATGTCATAGCAACAGAACTGTTAAGAGTCGTAGCAACGGACCTGTCTACGCTTATAGCAACAGAACTTTTCACGATCGTAGCAACAGAACTCTTGAGTGCGTTCGTTATGATCATAGCTTTAGAACCCTCTATGTTATAGAGAACAAACCCAGAAGAAGGGCAAATAAGGAAACAACTTTTAGATGTAAAGATTGTACAAACCACAGACAGGCTTTAAAGAGTATTTGAAAGCAGCACAGAATATAAGACTATAGGCCCAGTCATTACACATTAAGGGCGGTCAAAAGAATTGAGTAGGACTTTTAGAGTCAGAAGAAATAGAATCTGATGTGTTTTCTTCAATTATCTACTATTGCCATTTTGAGTACCTGTGGATACTTTTTATATGGAACTCAGAAAGGCTAGTGGTACCTTAATGCACACCAATAATTGGTAAATAATTATTTGAACAATGTTTCCTTTTATAACTTTTAGCAAGAGAAATGTATAAAGCTGAACAAAGTAGACGTTTGTTCTGGGTATCCTCCTTTGTTTCCTCCAAATTCATGCATGAAAATAATTGTTTTTATAATCCTGTACCAAAATGCTAGCTGTAAGAGTTAATAGTTTCATCAGGTTGTTACATCGAACGAAGAGACTTTTACACAAACACAGCTTTTTTTCCCCACCGACGTTTCAGTGTCCGTCTTCCACCTTCATCAGTGCAATTCTGACTGGTTCACGTTGTACCGCAGCAAAACGTATCACTACTTACAATGCTGCCCCATCTAGGATCTCTGATATGTATGCTCAAACCTCTCGCCAAGTATTGATTGTGGTAAGCTGAGGTTTTATAAGACCTGTAAAACAACACACGCTACCGAAACGTCGGTAGAAAAACCTTTGGTTGTGTAAGATGAGTCTCTTTATTCTGTAAGAGCAAGTATTATATCAAATAAAGCATTACATGGTATCATAAGAATCACTTCGTGTCCTTGATGTCCATTTATTCAATTTATTCTGTCATCTTTAACCAGGGTAGACCACTCAGTGATTCACACTGTGGGGCCCTGCATTACATGAATTGAAATGAAACATGTACATATGGTGATATGCAAACAGAAAATAAACAAACAATAAATAAAATGAATGAATAACAATGGCAATGAAACTGATGTTAACAATAAGAATAATGATAAGAAATAAATGCTACTAATGATGACAATATTAATACAAATCATGAATTGATGATAATGGTAATGAAAAAAATAATAATGATAACAAAATAAATACTATCATAGTTTTCAGTTTCATATCCTCACTGAGCGGTCAGAGGTCAGGCCAGCCAGGTCTTCCATTCAATTGACTACCACAAAGCTGATTTAAATCGACAACGAATCCATGTAATACCGCGAGTACTTTGCCTGTAGGCGTCACACACCAGTTTTGTACAGTAAGTAACGCTAGTGCACGTTTATCTGTGGCGTAACCTATATCCTTTGTTATTAAATACAGGGATACCAAGTTGAGAATGTTGCAGTTTGAAAGCACCATCCCTTAATACCCTGTTTTTTAAAAAACAATGGATATAGGTTACCCCACGGATAAAGGTAAACCAGGGTTACAAATCATGTAAGACGGGACTACAAGGTTGAATGCACTCACAATCGGATAAACTAGTTCACCATAAAAATGGCAGGATACCAATTAGATTCAAAATGCTTTGTAAATGTATCAAACAAAAGCGAAATCTTTAGTTAGCTATCTTAGCGACAGTCTGAAAGCTTTGACAAAAAAACGAAAATGTTTAAATTTCATTTCATATCGAAACTTAAAATAAATCTGGTACCTTCACATTATACCCTACCCATGTTCCCAGCAAACTGACATCATTTCTACCCTCCTACAGCCGCAAAGGCACTTCGCTTTGTACGTCAGAACAGGCTCGGCATAGAAGTGTGGCTTGCAATTGTAGATTGTATATACAGGATAACACGTAGGCAATCTGTACATGTAAGATACATGTCTGGATTGAGAGGTTCTACAGAATATTGATTGCTCTGGCCAAAATG
>NC_049985.1:17816660-17818416 GCF_000003815.2 Branchiostoma floridae | reverse complement strand
CGCATGGAGTAAGGGTGCTAAAGCTGTGTGATTTTGTTTAACACAAAAGTTGTTTTTTCTATCTTTTACATGTATTACTTTTTACAATGTAAAACTTATTTCATTTGTTAAATGACACTGCTTTTTAGGCAGCGTAGTAGTGCAAAGGAATTGGGTTACTGTAGAACATTCCAGTGCTGCAATGTCCAGTAAAGTACAGTACTGCACAGTAATATAGGTTTTCTAGGGGCCGTACATTTGTTGTAGAGAGGGATGCATAGACCATTGCAAGTTCCGCCGCGGACCAACGTTTTCAGGAGTCCATCTTCGCACGTAGTGCCAGGTCTGGTTGTTTCCATAGCAACAGAACTCTTTAGGATCAAACCAACAAAACTGGTTAGGATCATGGCAATAGAATTGTTCCAATGTCATAGCAACAGAACTGTTAAGAGTCGTAGCAACGGACCTGTCTACGCTTATAGCAACAGAACTTTTCACGATCGTAGCAACAGAACTCTTGAGTGCGTTCGTTATGATCATAGCTTTAGAACCCTCTATGTTATAGAGAACAAACCCAGAAGAAGGGCAAATAAGGAAACAACTTTTAGATGTAAAGATTGTACAAACCACAGACAGGCTTTAAAGAGTATTTGAAAGCAGCACAGAATATAAGACTATAGGCCCAGTCATTACACATTAAGGGCGGTCAAAAGAATTGAGTAGGACTTTTAGAGTCAGAAGAAATAGAATCTGATGTGTTTTCTTCAATTATCTACTATTGCCATTTTGAGTACCTGTGGATACTTTTTATATGGAACTCAGAAAGGCTAGTGGTACCTTAATGCACACCAATAATTGGTAAATAATTATTTGAACAATGTTTCCTTTTATAACTTTTAGCAAGAGAAATGTATAAAGCTGAACAAAGTAGACGTTTGTTCTGGGTATCCTCCTTTGTTTCCTCCAAATTCATGCATGAAAATAATTGTTTTTATAATCCTGTACCAAAATGCTAGCTGTAAGAGTTAATAGTTTCATCAGGTTGTTACATCGAACGAAGAGACTTTTACACAAACACAGCTTTTTTTCCCCACCGACGTTTCAGTGTCCGTCTTCCACCTTCATCAGTGCAATTCTGACTGGTTCACGTTGTACCGCAGCAAAACGTATCACTACTTACAATGCTGCCCCATCTAGGATCTCTGATATGTATGCTCAAACCTCTCGCCAAGTATTGATTGTGGTAAGCTGAGGTTTTATAAGACCTGTAAAACAACACACGCTACCGAAACGTCGGTAGAAAAACCTTTGGTTGTGTAAGATGAGTCTCTTTATTCTGTAAGAGCAAGTATTATATCAAATAAAGCATTACATGGTATCATAAGAATCACTTCGTGTCCTTGATGTCCATTTATTCAATTTATTCTGTCATCTTTAACCAGGGTAGACCACTCAGTGATTCACACTGTGGGGCCCTGCATTACATGAATTGAAATGAAACATGTACATATGGTGATATGCAAACAGAAAATAAACAAACAATAAATAAAATGAATGAATAACAATGGCAATGAAACTGATGTTAACAATAAGAATAATGATAAGAAAATAAATGCTACTAATGATGACAATATTAATACAAATCATGAATTGATGATAATGGTAATGAAAAAAATAATAATGATAACAAAATAAATACTATCATAGTTTTCAGTTTCATATCCTCACTGAGCGGTCAGAGGTCAGGCCCAGCCGGGTCTTCCATTTCAATTGACTA
>NC_049985.1:17812729-17814376 GCF_000003815.2 Branchiostoma floridae | reverse complement strand
CCAAGGGCTAGCCCTAATGTAGAAATAACAAATATCAGATGGAGGTTTCTAAATAAAGACCTGATCAGTCTAATGAAGGCGTGATCGTGCGATTTTTGTTCTGGTTCTTAGAGAGTTAATTCTTCTTCGCCGTCGATAATTACTAAGTGAAACCTTTCCGTCACACGGCAGCTAAATTTTGTACAACGTATTCGCGATGGTCCCCCAAATACACCCCTCCCCCAACGTGCTGTAGCTGTACTGTAGCTACAGCCTGATTTGACTATTTGACTTCGATTTCATCAATATCTTCAGTCAGTTTTCAGTTGGCTAGAGAAGTCGTAACTCGGACCCTTTTGGGGGTCGTGAAAACAGAAAACAAATAAAAGTAAAAAATATACTCTGCTTAAAATTTTTGCCAAACACAAGACCAAGATTTTAAGTCATCTTAATTGTCATCGTTGTTTCAAGTAGACAGGGTTCTGATTGATGGTCTACATTTATGCACACAAATGTCGGAGAAAAACAACCTTCACAAAGAAATGTCAATAGATTTGCTCATTAATTAGTGGCGGTGATATGCAATCACTGCGAAAACTGTTTTCTTACCAGTAGTTACATGCACAAATGTAGGCAATGATGCAAGCAACGATAAAACACGTTGACAGTCTAGCTTTGAAGACTGCTTGTAGTGTCCACTCATGCGAACAATTAAAGTATTTCATGTAACATGCACACAAAAGTCGGAGAAAAATAACTTCTACAAATAAATGTCAATAGATTCAATCATTAGTGACGACGATGTAAAAAAACTTATCTTTTTGGTAATGTCTACGTGCACAAATGTAGACAAACAAGCATATTCTTTTGACCTGACAGAACAATTAAAAAAATGATCTTTGATAGCATCGCCCTGAAGGCTGTTTACCTTTTTCAGCAATGTGATTCATAAATTCAGTGTAATCTGTCTCGACCTATGTAAAGGCTTACATAGGCTATAGCAAGTAACTTATGACTTTATTCATTATGAGTTATATTGAGGTTTCTTTTAATGTGCATGAAGTAAATGTAAAAATTCATTTCGTGTCTGGACACGCTCTACACACCCATTGCCGCATTGCCTGCTGCAGGACGTGTTTCAAATTTTAGACACCAAACGGGCAAGTGGCATCATGCCGGCACAGAAGCCACCGCCCGAGGCGTCCGACAGAAAAGGTAAAAGATTTTCTCAGCATTTGGTGTGAGTACCTGTACAGAAAATGCAGGTACAGGTCCAGAGGATTAGGCCCAGATCAGGATCTGAACCTGGACCTGACTGCCCGCGAAAACCTGCGTCCTCAGCTCGTCTCTGGGGACTGTAGACTTCGGGGCGGACTGAAAGTGGTCATATTGAGACCAGGTTTGACTGTGGAAATTTGGTTGAAATTAACTACAAACACTACTTCGATCTCATTATTCTATTGGAGCCCTGAAACGTGTAAAGGTCTGTTTGTATAATACAATCATTTTGTAAGGGCGCGGTCGCCAAATTTACGGACCGGTGGAACAAGGAAGAAAGACGTTTTTGTACCGGTACACCGTTACAGTACCCACCCCCTGCTAGCACAATACAGTCGAAGATAAATTGCACTTCATTGTAGATTGTACCATGTATGTTTCTGATTCAAA
>NC_049985.1:17785757-17812629 GCF_000003815.2 Branchiostoma floridae | reverse complement strand
AATTATTCAACATGTATTTTGTTGATCTTCAAACATTACAATACAAGTATGTTAATTTCATTTTACCTGTTTGTTGTTAATCTTGCGCTTTGGCTTGTCAAGAAATTTAAAGATATTGTCCTTAAGTTTGATATATGCTTAGTACTTGCTCTATGGAACAAATACTATTGTATTCAATCGCAAATCTGGTATACAAGATGGTAAAAAGGTGCCCAATAAATGTACAACCTAAAAAAATAAGCATATCATCATTAGCGACACAAAGAACTTTTCACTTTATGTCTGTATCCAGTACATACACTTAGGTCACTAATTAACCTATTTTATTTCTTTCACATTAAAAAGAAGTGTGTGACGAAGTTGATACTATGGTATACTTTAATTGTTTTGTAGAGCCGTTTATATTGTTTTGCTCAGGTAACCAGGCACAATGGGAAGAAAGCTGCGACACCTGCTGATGTTCCTTCTCATCATCCTGAAGGAGCCCAACATGCAAGTAGATGGCTGGTTTTGGGGATCAACTCCTAAAGCCGACTGCTGGTGGTATTGCCGCGCACCATCATCACACTGCAAATGCCTTAACAACCAGGGCCTCACCAGCATCCCTCAGAACCTCCCAACATCCCTCACCCAGCTATATTTGAAACGTAATCAGATAACAATGATTCAGAAAGGCGCATTTGCAAATCTGCCCCGGCTGCAAGAGTTAGAACTGTCTCGCAACCAGATATCAATGATTCAGGCAGGTTCATTTGTAAATCTGTCCCGGCTACAAGTGTTGTGGCTGTCAGTCAACAAGATAACGATGATTAAGGAAAATACATTTGCAAATCTGCCCCGCCTAAAAAGGTTGATCCTGTCCTACAACCAGATATCAATGATTCAGGCAGGTTCATTTGCAAATCTGCCCAACCTACAAGACTTGTTACTGCGCTTCAACAATATAACAATGATTCAGAGTGGTTTATATGTAAATCTATCCAAGCTAGAAGCATTGAACCTGTCCAACAACAAGATAACAATTATTCAGAAAGGTACATTTGTAAATCTACCCCAGCTACAGAAGTTGTGGCTGCATGAAAACCAGATAACAATGCTTCAGCCAGATACATTTGAAAATCTACCGCAGTTAGAAAGCTTGGACCTTGAGCACAACAAGATGTCTGCCATTACACCTTTAGCTTTCATCTTGTTGCCCTCTAATCTATACATACGACTTTTCGCGAACCCCTGGAAGTGTGACTGTAGGATGGCTCCTTTCAGGCTAGATTCGACAGAATTTCCTACATTTAAAGACCAGATAATCTGTGACCAACCCGCCTAATTCCGCGGTAAGAAGCTTAAAGATGTCAATTCTAAAATGTTGGTATGTGCAAAGCCAACCATAACATCACTGACTGTTCATGTCATATTAACGTCTAACGGATCCAATGTCACAACAGCTGGCTCAACAACGGGTCCTGTAGGCAGTAAAAACAAACTAACACCAACAATAGCTCCACCCCTTCAAACCACTTCAGACAAACGGGAAAGCAAAGTGTTCTACGATAACACTCAGGTAACCCCTAAAAACTATTATAATGACACAACAAAATGTTCGGCAGGCAAAAGAGGCAAAACAAGAGTAACAGTAAGTTCATCCCTTCAAACCAATTCACACAGAATAGAAAGCGTCAGTTCCAAAGAATCTATTCCCAGTTTCCCCATACCTGTTATCATTGGCTCTATCTGGGGTTCAATAGCTGGCATTTTCCTGATCGGCACCGTCATTCTCACAATCTGGTGCAAGAGGAGGACAAAGAATCCCCCTTCAGACCCTTCTTCAGGCTTAAATGATAACATCCTTTTGAGTAACCATAACATGACAGGTACTGTAGTGACCAATGATCATTATCACACAGGACGGGGCCAGTCTCATACCAATGCTAAATCCAACACAAACACCACAGCCGAGTTAATGACCTATGGCCATGACCACCAGTACCAGTACAAAGGTATGACCAAACAAAATCAGACAGGACAGGGTCAGTCTCAATCCATCACTGAATCCAACTCAAACACCACAGCTGTTTTATCAACAAGTGGTCAAGATAACCGGTACGAAGGTATGAACCAACATAATCATATCGAGGATGGCCAGTCTCAGGCCATCATGATATTTAACGAAAACTCCACAGTTGCTGTAGCAACTAGTGGTCATGACCAACAATATGAAGATATGAACCAACATGATCATACAGGGCAGGACCAGTCTCACGCTATCATTGAAGCTAGAAACCTGTCGTATGGCACAGGGCAGATTGATTCAATGCAAAGTCCCCTGTACAAAGCCGTAGGTCAGTCTCAGGCTATCACTGAATCCAACCCAAACACTACAGCTGCTTTAATGAAAAGTGGTCAATATCACCAGTATGAAGATTTAGAAAAACAACACAATCAGACAGGGCAGGGCCAGTCTCAGGCCATCACTGAATTGCACACAAACACCACAGCTGATTTAATGACCAGTGGTCATGATCATCAGTACGAAGATGTAGACCAACATGATCAGACAGGACAAAGCCAGTCTCAGGCTAACGCTCAACCCCTGAAAGTTGAAGATCTACCAATTGACGAAGTGCTAGCTGCCCTGAAACCTAATCCAATGTACGCAGGTGTGGGAGCACCACCAAAGAACCAAACATCTACAGAAAGGACCAGAGGTCATAATCAGACAGGACAGGGCCAACCTCACGCAATCACTGAATCCAACACAAAGGCCACAGCTGCTATAGTGACCAGTGTTTATGACCATCAGTATCAAGATATAGACAAACAACATTATCTGACAGGGAAAGGTCAGCCTCTGGTCATCGCTGAATCCAACACAAGCTCCACAGCTACTGCAATGTCCAGTTGTCATTACTACAAGTACGAAGATATGAACCAACATAATGTTCTAGGACAGGGCCAGTCTCAGACCATCATTCAATCTCTGAACTTTGAAAATCTATCTCATAACGAAGTGTTAGCTGCCTTAAAGCCAAATCCCATGTATGCAGCTGTAGGAACACCGCAAAATGACCAAACATCTACAGCCATGACTGGTGGTCATGATCAGACAGGGCAGGTTCAGTCTCAGGCTATCGCTCAATCCAACCCAAACACCACAGCTGCTGTAGTGACCAGTGGTCATGATCACCAGGATGAAGATATGAAATAACATAATCAGACAGACAGGGCAGGGTCAGTCTTAGGCCATAACTGAATTCAACAATACCGTAACTTCTGTAGTGACCAGTGGCCACGATCAGACAGGGCAGGCCATCTCTGATAATAAGACCATCTTTGGGCAGTCAGCTGGGCCCCTGTACATACATTTAGGTGCTGCACAAGTGATTCTCAGCTCACGTGGTTTGCAAATATTTACGCTTCACAAACTGGAGTAGTCTTTAGGACCTGACCCATGAAAACATGATAGGTCAGTGGGAGAGGACGGTTTCTATTCGCTCCTTTTGGGAAGCTGTGATTCATTAGACACTTTCTATCGCACTAGGCGCACATATAGCAATTGATGTTTTTCTTACGAATTGTGGAAGTCTTGACATGGAGTGCACTTGTTTTAATGCCTACAGACAGTCCTTTGGGAGGAAGTAATAGGAATTATACCTGTAAAACATCATTGTGATTCTCATGGCCACACGTACAATGTCTGTGGCAGCACTGTACTTTCTCAATAGCTCAAACACACTGTAGAGCGAGTGTCTTAGAACTGTGTATTTTTTTTTTGAACACCCAAGTTGTTTTTCTATCTTTAGCATGTACTACTGTTTACCATGTAACTGATTTTCTACTAGTTTTATAACAGACACTACTGTTTTTGCAATGATATATTTGTTGTGTTTTGTGGATATTCAGTAAAGCTTATAAATGGTATTTTAAGTCAATAGCATCGCAGGACAGGACCAGTCCAGTGGAGTAAGGTATTCGGTTATGAGTCCAAATGCCTCTAATACCACACCTCACTCACTCACTCTATCTATCTATCTATCTATCTATCTATCTATCTATCTAATTATCTATCTATCTTTCTTTCTTTTTCTTTCTCTCTCTCTCTCTCTCTCTCGGCAAAAATTTTAGAAAGTATTTTTGATGTTATTATCTATTTGTGGATTGCAAATATGTTCACAATTGTATGCAAACTAATTAAGTAGCAAGTGTTTAACACAATATATGATAAAAGTCTCAATTTTAGTCTTGAAAACAATTAAGAACAAGATGACAGAATAAGGATAATGTAATGTAGAAATGTATTTATTTATTTATTCGTTCGGCTGTTTACAGACAGCCAGGGCTGCCCAACTAGCCATAGGCTATTGCCAAGGGCTAGCCCTAATGTAGAAATAACAAATATCAGATGGAGGTTTCTAAATAAAGACCTGATCAGTCTAATGAAGGCGTGATCGTGCGATTTTTGTTCTGGTTCTTAGAGAGTTAATTCTTCTTCGCCGTCGATAATTACTAAGTGAAACCTTTCCGTCACACGGCAGCTAAATTTTGTACAACGTATTCGCGATGGTCCCCCAAATACACCCCTCCCCCAACGTGCTGTAGCTGTACTGTAGCTACAGCCTGATTTGACTATTTGACTTCGATTTCATCAATATCTTCAGTCAGTTTTCAGTTGGCTAGAGAAGTCGTAACTCGGACCCTTTTGGGGGTCGTGAAAACAGAAAACAAATAAAAGTAAAAAATATACTCTGCTTAAAATTTTTGCCAAACACAAGACCAAGATTTTAAGTCATCTTAATTGTCATCGTTGTTTCAAGTAGACAGGGTTCTGATTGATGGTCTACATTTATGCACACAAATGTCGGAGAAAAACAACCTTCACAAAGAAATGTCAATAGATTTGCTCATTAATTAGTGGCGGTGATATGCAATCACTGCGAAAACTGTTTTCTTACCAGTAGTTACATGCACAAATGTAGGCAATGATGCAAGCAACGATAAAACACGTTGACAGTCTAGCTTTGAAGACTGCTTGTAGTGTCCACTCATGCGAACAATTAAAGTATTTCATGTAACATGCACACAAAAGTCGGAGAAAAATAACTTCTACAAATAAATGTCAATAGATTCAATCATTAGTGACGACGATGTAAAAAAACTTATCTTTTTGGTAATGTCTACGTGCACAAATGTAGACAAACAAGCATATTCTTTTGACCTGACAGAACAATTAAAAAAATGATCTTTGATAGCATCGCCCTGAAGGCTGTTTACCTTTTTCAGCAATGTGATTCATAAATTCAGTGTAATCTGTCTCGACCTATGTAAAGGCTTACATAGGCTATAGCAAGTAACTTATGACTTTATTCATTATGAGTTATATTGAGGTTTCTTTTAATGTGCATGAAGTAAATGTAAAAATTCATTTCGTGTCTGGACACGCTCTACACACCCATTGCCGCATTGCCTGCTGCAGGACGTGTTTCAAATTTTAGACACCAAACGGGCAAGTGGCATCATGCCGGCACAGAAGCCACCGCCCGAGGCGTCCGACAGAAAAGGTAAAAGATTTTCTCAGCATTTGGTGTGAGTACCTGTACAGAAAATGCAGGTACAGGTCCAGAGGATTAGGCCCAGATCAGGATCTGAACCTGGACCTGACTGCCCGCGAAAACCTGCGTCCTCAGCTCGTCTCTGGGGACTGTAGACTTCGGGGCGGACTGAAAGTGGTCATATTGAGACCAGGTTTGACTGTGGAAATTTGGTTGAAATTAACTACAAACACTACTTCGATCTCATTATTCTATTGGAGCCCTGAAACGTGTAAAGGTCTGTTTGTATAATACAATCATTTTGTAAGGGCGCGGTCGCCAAATTTACGGACCGGTGAAACAAGGAAGAAAGACGTTTTTGTACCGGTACACCGTTACAGTACCCACCCCTGCTTAGCACAATACAGTCGAAGATAAATTGCACTTCATTGTAGATTGTACCATGTATGTTTCTGATTCAAAAGCATCAGAATATCGTATCTAGTTTCGTACATAAAAATTACATTTCGCCACTTTTGACTTATGAGGAATCTATCTTCAGACAGCTTGTCCATAACGGTTGTTAAAACTCTTCACAACCATTTATTTTTAACGGCACGAGAATAAGTCAAATATGCATATATGCTAGACTCGTTACGGCACCAACTTGTTTATTCATTTCATCTCAAGACAGGTGGGCGACCCCTACAGCTTTTGAAAGTTGATATGTAAATGAGACACACCATACATATTAACAAGACAAAACGCGTTACATTCAGTCAACGTTGAGGCTCCCGTAGACAACATACAGTAGATCACATGAAAATCAAGTCGTCGGGAACAAAATCAGCCTCTAATACTCAAAACCATTAACGCTGAAAGTTCAAAACCAAAAAAAAAAGATTAGATGATGGAATGGAGGTCAGACGTAAAAATGTTACATGAGCTTTATGCGATAAGACAGCTTTAAAATGCCGTAGAGTTGCTACGTACCATAGTTACTTGTAAATAATTGTAAACACGTCTTTTACGCACAGATATTATTTTCAAAATCAGACATAGCTTTCTAAATATCGCCCACTTGTCTGAGGCACTGTTTTCTGTTTCCCGGCCATGGGATGGTTGTTAGAGATTTCGGTTGGCAAAATAACACATCATCGATGGGCAAAAACACTGGATGCTGTTTTTTCAACCGAAAGATCTGCTTGGAGATTACTGGTCAGTCCTCTTCACCTATCTGACTCAATAGCTCTGGACACTCTGAACGGGGCCAGATAACATTAAGACACCCTGAGCAGAGGAATACGGTCAGATAACATGAAGAGGACGGAGCGTTTCAGTGAGAGTTATTGATATGCAGATGAGTTTACAAACTATATTTTCTGCAGGCGCCACGCACACCCGGGAAGACTGGCGGTCGCTTGCGGACGAAGGTGCAAATGTAAACAACGCCATGTACTACTCCTCGATAGAAGGTATAGCATTGCTTTATCACAGTTAGATATAAACAACGCTATGTACTATTCGTCGATAGAAGGTATAGCATTGCTCTACCCCAGTTAGATACAAACAACGCCATGTACTACTCCTCGATAGAAGGTACAGCATAGCTCTATCCCAGTTAAATGTAAACAACGCCATGTACTACGCCTCGATAGAAGGTACAACATTGCTCTATCCCAGTTAGATATAAACAACGCCATGTACTACTCGTCGATAGAAGGTACAGCATTGCTCTATCACAGTTAAATATAAACAACGCTATTTACTACGCCTCGATAGAAGGTACAGCATTGCTCTATCACAGTTAAATATAAACAACGCTATTTACTACGCCTCGATAGAAGGTACAGCATTGCTCGATCCCAGTTAAATATAAACAACGCCATGTACTATTCGTCGATAGAAGGTATAGCATTGCTCGATCCCAGTTAAATATAAACAACGCTATCTACTACGCTTCGATAGAAGGTACATCCCAGCTGCTCTATTCAAGTTAAGAACAATGTCGCATTTCGGAAGTCTTGTGACTAACCATTGAGGGTGACATCAAATTAAGGGTATTCTTGGAAGAGTCGCGGTTGTAATGGATTGCGTGATCGTTACTATCTTTTTACTTATTAGTATATTACTAAATTTAGTTAATTTCTGTCATGTTCATGCCTTACAGTGGGGGGCCTTTATTTTCACCTTAATGACAGTGCAGATAATGTTTTGAGTCCGAGTGCTTGTGTGTTTCCGATGCTGAAACGCGAGAACCTCTTGATAGATTGTGATGTGGGTTGGTGTTGCAAACGTTTGTTTGGCTTCTGGGTTTGTGAACTTGGCACTGATGCAGTATCCATGGGTTTTGTACTTGATTTGTCCAACTTAATTGCAACATTGTATCAAAGACTTGTATTAGCCCTTATTATCATGTTAATTAGGATCTATTTTGTACTCCGTGTAATAGTCGATACCATACATTGTACCATGTATAATTGTCGTGCAATAAAATTCTGTCCTGGACAAGCTTTTTATTTTCTTGTAGACGTTAGACATGGATTTAAGGAACAAGTGTAGATTTTGGCTCATTTGGTTTTATGTAATTAGCTTGTTCTTTCATATTATTGTCTTTATTGTTTTGTATTGTTTTGTCTCTATTTCATGCAAGACTTGTACATTGTTTCAAATTTGCAATAGATAACTTCAAAATGCATTTCATGTCAAACAGAAACCTATAATCCAAGCACTAAAAACAAGACCAATTGGTCGAGCTGGTGCAAGACCATCTGGCTGACCGTTGGTGGGCTGGTTGTAGCAGTCATTGCTATCGTACTGCCTTTCGTTATAGGTCAGTTTTTGTCATTGGTACTTTCAACTTTCCTTCTAGTTTATTTGCTGTCTCCCCTCATACGCTTTCCTTATGGAATCCAGTTCAGAGACAATAAGAATTTTTTGATAGAAGTCAATTTTGCCTGAATCACATTGTTAACATAGCAAGCTTAGTTTTCCTTCTCGTTTTTCCATAGTCAACATGACCGTGCTTTCTGAAGAGATCCAAAAGCTTACCGTGCGAATGACGGAGATGGAACGTAAGTAGTTTGTCCTACCATCACAAAGACTACAAATCTCAAACCTTGACTTTCCTACTGAGTTGTGGTTGTCTTTCGTCTAACATCTTTTATTTCAGGCAATGATTTTAGAGGACCCAAAGGGCCAGCAAGCCTCGGGCTCCCCGGCCCCCCCGGGCCTCCTGGACCTCCGGGAGCGAAAGGACCCCAAGGGCCGGCTACTCGTGGCCCCCCTGGGGAAAGAGGGCCCATGGGCCCAGCTGGTGCAAAGGGAGAACTTGGGCCAGCTTGTCCTGCCCTTGGGTGTGCCGGACCTCCAGGGATGACGGACGCGCAGAAGGAAGGTTAGGGCTATATTCCTCCAACCTTTGCCAACTTTCAATGGTTACATGATATTTTATATAGTCAAGACCCTCTTGTCTGCACCAACCATCTCGAACATTTCTTACCAATCATTTGCTGCATATTTCAGTGACTGACGTAGAGAAAAAGTCATGCTTTTAAATATCAGAGTTACCAACCTAGGATAGATGTCTTTCTCAGAACTATCGTAGAGTGGAATTTGTTATCAACAAAGTTTTAACACAATAGGGACAACTTGTCTGGATAGTTTTAAAGAACACTTGTAGATAGATGTCGAAAAGTTAGGTGTGACGGGTCGTTAAGTGTAGTGCCTTGCCTGCGAAGGGCCGAAGGGCGGTCATGCCGGCTATGCAGATACAGATATAGATTGTTGAGACAAGATTTTACTGTATATTATACATAATGATGCTGTAAACGAACCTTCTTCAGTATCCTGCCCCGATGATTACTCGGATGGAGGGAATGGGATCTGCTACAAGCTGTTCCAATCCAGTGTGACCTTCAGCGAAGCGGCTGAAACCTGCAGACGGTCCGGCGGCACCCTGGCCATGCCCCGAGACGCTGCATCCTACCACGCCCTGCAGAATCCCCCATTCTGGCGTGTACTGACAGCTGAGGGCATCAATATCTACAAACACTGGATCGGCCTTGGCGATCAGCGCAGCGAGAGGCGCTATGAGTGGATGGACGGAGCTCCTATGGGGAGCGGTCCGTGGAGCCCTGGGGAGCCGAATGATAAAAGCGGTGATGAAGATTGTGTCGAATCTGAAGTGACACTTGGATCGACCAACTGGGCTTCTTTGAACGACGTACCATGCTCCAAACGCCGACCCTTCATATGCCAGTTCATCCCAGGTATGTTAGAGTCTTACATGTCGAGTTCTAAATGCTGTGGAAACTGGTAATGATGGGAATGATTGGCAGGGACACTGGGCTTGCCATTGATTGAAAACAACCTATTCAGTGACTAATTCATTCTTTCATTCATCCTTCAGAAGTTCTTATTATACAAATTGTAGGCTATCTCCCATGGCTCATCATTCACTCTATGTAGCCAATGGTTACTGTTCTAGCCAGCCATGGAGTCTCATAGCTATAGACACTAAGTTTCGCGTAGACTAACATTTCTAACATTTCAAACGAATTTACTTTCGAACGTTTGGAGTGACATCCGTCACTATAGCATGCTCTGTCAAGTCACACCCACCCAGACGAGAAGACTGATGGACGTAAACCTCTATCAAGTTGTAGATGCTGAATTGCCTTTCAAGTAGAACATTACAAACGATTATGGTGAAATGTCTATGACATGGGTTTTAGCAGGTCCTGGCAAAACGTTTCCCTTAATATTTTACGTATCTGCGTCTGTCCCAATTTGCTATTGGAGACCTAACGTACGATGAATGCCACCGGACAATTCAACACTTTTTTTATAAATCCATTACATCAGAAATGATGTAACGTAAAACACCCGAAAATAGTTTCATCAGGTTGGTAGAATATAGGGTAAAGGAGAGTTCTTTTTACACAACCAGTAGATGTTTCTCAAAGAGACATCGAAACGTAAGCAATATTTGAGAGCAATCAAACACAAGCAATGTAAGTACCTTCTGGTTGTGTAAAAAGAATTTGCCTATATCCTATCAGCTTTACTTTCGCCATTGAATCTGCCCAGCACGAGTTGATGGCAATCTTGTTCATTCTTCCACAGGACCTACCAAGCCGACTGGCTGATGGCGGACCGCCACTGCTGAACGGTTCCCTGACCATCCTCAGTAAGGCCTTGTCGGTTAGACATCCGCTGTGAATCCCAAAACGGATGAGGGCTTTACAGTGTGGGTCTTTTGTTTTTACTTCAATAGCTGTGTAGATTCTTCCTTTTTATGTTTCCGTGTCATCCATATGATCAAATGAACATGACCTAAAACGTAAACAAAACCAGGTACATGGGTCAATGACGGGACTCAGTAAGCAAGCTGGTTACTTCACGTTCTGTTGAGTTTTGCTGAGGTAGAATCTGGTTAAGACAAAGTGATGAGAGGAAGACGACACCACCATAGAGAAGCAATTTAAGAGCAAAAGATGCATTTCTAAACAATGTCAATGAACACTCAAACTAGTCATGTATTATTTTAGACTTTAAGGGATGTGAATTGCAGCCAAGGAATCTAGTGATAAAGAATTAAACTTTACTTGTCTATCAAGTATTAGTTTTTAAATGGTATTCTAAGAGCGTTTGTGAAAGTTAGTCATTCAGGGAACCTATGTAGTGTTCTGGTATTCTTAGAGCTACAGTCTGAGCTGACTCTAGTCTGCAATGCTAACACTGGCTGTCACTGTTGAGCCTCAGTACAGCACAACACCTACTGAGGTAATGGCGGGACTAAGTAAGCAAGATTGTGTCTTCATGTTGTAAAGGGTTTTGTTGGGGACTGAATCTGTATCAAAGAGATTAGTGGGCGACGATCCCACCACAGAGAAGCAATTCAATAACAAATGATGTATCCAGAAAGTGTAAATCTACTCTTGTACACATGTAGTATTTCAAGAGATTTAGAAATGTGACCTGAAATTAATGTAATGAAAGAAGAACCCCATCGTAACCATAGCCGTAACCAAGCAATTTAGCAGTAAGATGTATGTAAACAGCACGGATTATGTAATTAACTTAAGAAATTTGACTTGAGTAGATCATTCATACGTGCTTGTGTAACTCTTTTATAACCAAGACAGCAGCATGTTTGGAGCTTAAGATGAAAGGGCAAAACAGTTGAGAATAAAATCATTTTAATGTTCTTATCTATTTGTGGATTACAAATATGTACACAATTGCATATAAAGTAATAGCCAGTGTTTATGACAATCTATGATAAAAGTCTCAATTTTGTAATGAAATCAAATCAAAAGTCTCAATTTAGTCTTGAAAACAAGACATAATAAGGCTAATTTAATGTAGAAATGTTAACAAATATCAGATGGAGGTTTATGAATAAAGACGTGATCAGTCTAATGAAGGTGTGATCGTGCGATTTTCGTTCTGGTTCTTAGAGAGTCAATTGTTCTTTACCGTTGACATTGATTAAGTGCAGCCTTTCCGTCACACGGCAGCTAAATTTTGTTCTCGAGCAACTCTACAAGGCTTGATAGTCAAATGGAATAGCCGTTAGCTCAAAATGCGGGGAGATTGGTGGTTTATGTGCAGCAAATTTCATACTGAAAATAGCTTGGACTTCTACCCTCCGTTATTGCGAGAAGACTGAATTCGTTTTCATAGAACCGTCAGGGAATGGAGTCACCCCTCCCAGAACATGCAGTAAAAGCCAAGACATTACAGGCATCAAAACATGCCCTCAGAAACGTGAAGTTCCTAATTACAGCCACGGGGACTCACAGTGAGTAGCGCCCCAAGGGGAAACTATAAGCCCACAAATCATAATGGGCTTTCCGAAAGAAAAACAATACAGAAATACAAAACTCTCCAGGTCCCAATGTCCCATACATTAGTGTGTCGGAAAAGGAACGTTTATTGCTCCGTCCAAAAAATTATACCTAGATCCTGCAGTGCTAGTGAAATGTTCGTGTTCAATCATACTGATACTTTCGACGCCAGATGGCGTAAACAGTGCCATTCCTTTGTACATAGGCTTTTCAATTTAACTAATACCATTATACAGTCCGTACTTAAGTCCGACTCTTTTTACCAGAATTCATTTTTCACCAATCTCTGGCGCCGCCTCTACACATAGCCATAATGTTGTCAGTTTGTCTTAAAATGTTGTACATATTCTATGTTTTTCATGTTTGTCCCTATGTCATCTGGGCCTGTGAGAACCTGAAATAAACAAGTAATATAAAATATGAGTTTGAACACCACATGGACGATGCCATCATAATCCTTTACTGCACCTTCCAAGAGCCGCTCTTCAATTGGTTGATTTCTGGTCGATTGTTGTTCTTTCCAGCACCTACGTGTCACCCTCGACGTCAGCATCAGACAATCAACACGCCCATGTAAGTAAGACTAATCAAACATTGTTTTCACCACGCCGTTTGGTAACGGCCACTCCGAGTTCCAATCTGAGGGGCACAGCTGCAAGATGAAGACTGAGGACAGTCCTTTGTGACCTTCTTACCAGGATAGTGGCAACAGAAGATATTCTGACCAGATTGAGAGGTAAGTTTGGAGAAACCTAAGGTAAGTACATTTTCAGATCACCTGATAAAGAGGAGTTGATTATGCCCCAATGAAGGCGGCTGGAAGTTGCCAAAACGTCGTGGAGAAAAAAATCATGGCTGTTTGTAACATCATTAACATTACTTCCAAAAAAGCTATCAAATGAGAGGAACCATTCATAGGGTCGAATTCTTGACCATTAGTAAGGGCATTTTGTGCGAATTTCCACTTTTTATTTAAAAATGTGAACAGGGCATGATACCGACTAGCCCTCGTAACCCGATGGTCTCCAACTGTATCATTCACACCACTTTGATTCCTTTTGATTTGTTTCGATATTTCTGGGTAGAAGCATGCCTATATCTATCTATCTATCTATTGTCAAATTTCATGATCGAAATATCAACACTTAATAATGACTACTAGCCAGTTTCTTATTTACAACTATTTCACCCGCCCACTCCGTTATCATCTTGCAACAATCTCAGAACCAAGGAATTACATTGATTTGGCCTATAAATATTCTTATATGCTTTTAATGGCGTCATAAAAATGTTAGTGAAAGCAAAACGAGTAAGCAACCTCCGTGTTTAACATTAATATTCAAGCAGCCAGCTTCAGACAATAAACATCACCATATCAGTAAGACTAATCTGTTTTAGTCACGGCTAGTGAAGCACTCATTCTGCATGCACAACAACAACCTCGTGTAACAAATGCTGATATTGCTTTTTGTGTTGCATCTCTCGTCTGAACTCTGACCTCACGTGACCTCCAGGCCCGGTTTGGGGCATCCTTGCTCATCGATAAACAGCCCTTACGTTAGTATTCAAACGCACAGCTTCAGCTTCAGACATCCAACGGGAACAATGGTACAAGCACATCAGTAACACCAATCTAACTTAGCAAGGACGTGAATCAATCTGTGTTGGTAAACTACATTATGACACAAACTAAACTTCATTTTAAGCTAGATAAAGTTTAGTTTGTGCCAGAACACTTATCTAAGGCACTCCATTTTGGAACAGGTAATGAAGTAAGCATCATAGCGCGCTCTCTTTCAAATGTTGATATTGTTTGGTTGTTTGTTGGTTTGTCAACTCCTTTAGCTGCCGCATGTAGATGGAACAGCTCCTCTTCCAGGAGAAACAATTGCAAACAGAAAACATGGACAGCATAACATAATGTAGCAGCAACATAGTTATGAGTACTAACAATAAATTCGCATGTGCAAACACAATGGTAGTTAGACTATAATTTTGGTTGTATGATAATAATGATAATTCTGTTAGTTGTCCAATATAGTTTACCACCATTACCTTTTGCTTTTTAGGCTAACTTTTAGGCGATAACTATAATCATATATAACGGTAGTAAAGCGTTAGTCATCACTTTATGTACATGTATCACTTTGCATTTTCGGTTTTGTTTTTGGAGGTGTGTTTCTGGGTTAGCAACTCAAGAAGCAATGGACGCATTGCCATGAAGTATGATTTGTGGATCGTAGGTCATACCCTCTCAAATTAATAAATACACGATATTCAATGACAATGAAAAACTGTAAAAGAAAGGTTGCCTTCAATGTGACTAATAACTCCCACAATTAAAGCAACGATATTGATACAAAGAGCATTGTTGCACAAGCAAACAGTGTTGCAGATTTGAAACTGTCCACTTATTGTAAGTTTTGCTCAGCTAAGCGGGCACCATGGGAAGAAAGCTGCGACACCTGCTGATGTTCCTTCTCATCATCCTGAAGGAGCCCAACATGCCGGAAGCCGGCTGCAGCTGCGCACCGTCATCAAACTGTAAATGAAATCAAACTGTATAGTCATGTTGATTGTTTTGAACCTTGGAAGATTAGCCCATAAGGGCTAAAAGGTTTTCTAATGAAAATTAAATAATTTCTTTTAAATGATAGCTCTTAGCACACTGTACATGTGGAGTGAGGGTCTAAAGCTGTGTGACATTCTAAACATTTAAGTTGCTTTCCTATGTTTTACTTCTTATCATTATTGTTTACTATGTAGCTGATTTTCGACTAGGTTTTGTAGCAGACACTACCGATTGGGCAGTGTAGTTATAATGATATTGTATGAATAAAGGGACTCTTTTTACACAACCATTGATTTATTCATACCGACGTTTTGGTGACCGTCTGTCACCTTCTTCAGGGCAATTCTGACTGGTTCACATTGTACTGCAGGACATGTGTCGCTGCTCACAGTTCAGATGCGGTCACAGAACGTAAAGTATTTACATATGTACAGTCAGTTTTATGGAATTATTTACAATGCGGTCCCAAACGCAAAAGCGTGTAAAACATCCATACATAACAGTTGTCAATTAACAGTGAAAGGATCGTCTACTTCTTAAGAATACCGTCCCACACATGACTGAGTCTGTACCCCCCCCCCCTCTGTTCATGACTGAAGTAGATTTTCTGATCCAAACAGCCTCCTTTATTCAGCGGTTGCATCTATTGTCCCCCCCTGTCTATTACCTTGGCCACATCCCAGTCTATGTCCCAGTCAGAATTGCCCTGAAGAAGGTGACAGACGGTCACCGAAACGTCGGTATGAATAAATCAATGGTTGTGTAAAAAGAGTCTCTTTATTCAGTGACGTACCAACCTGATGAAACTTTTCACGGATATAGTGATATTGTTGGTGAGTTTTGTGGATATACTGTAGAGCGTAAATATATATATATATATATATATATATATATATATATATATATATATATATCAGTAGCAAGTCAGTAACATTTCATTACATTACTGTACAGTGCGGTAAGTTACAACACGGAACAAAGTTCTGGAAGTCCATCTTCACCGTTCCTTGTCTGGTCTGGATAACTCTGGTGGTCATAGCGAGAGAACTCTTTACGATCCTAGCAACGGAACTATTTAGGATCATGGAAGAATTACTATTGAGATCATAGCAACAGGGCTCTTCAGGATCCTGGGAAAATCTGTTAGACTCGGCTCATAGCAACATTCCTCAAAATCATTGCAAATGAACTCTTTACATTCTTTACGATCATAGCATCAAAACTCTTTAATATTTAGATTTATGTTATAGAGAAAAAACCCTGGCTTCAAATAGCAGCACAGAATGACCACTCCCCCTCCCGCTAAGGACGGACAAAAGGACTGATTTGGACTCTTAGAGACAGGATTAACAACTGTTACAATATTTTCCTTTATCGCTCTTTTATTCAATTTTTGCACGTGTGTGCTACATGACTTAGAGTAGCTGTGGTCATTTGAATAATTATTCAAATGGGTTTGAGGAATTCTAGCGGTGTCTTTATGCAAGCTACTTGAAAATAATCCATCAAAAAGTTGAAGAAAGGTTCATTTTTGCAACATTTACTAGGAAGAATGTATCAAGAACAAAATAGACGGTCGTTCATGGTTTGTCATATGTTGAGCATGAGGAGAGATCTGATGAAAATTCTGTACCAAAATGTGAACAGTAAGAGTGATGTAACATATCAAATAAAGTATAACATAGTGTAAATAAGAAGAGCTTGGTGTCTGGGATCTTCTTTAATACCTGATCTGAATGACAAATGAAGTAAGTTATGTAATCGATCAATTTCCATAAGTAAAAATCGCGTCAGACAGAACTGCGAGGTTTGATCCACTCACATCGGGTTGAACTTCTTCTATTGAAGTGCCAATCCTTCACCGAGAATGGAATCCCTGAACATGCAGTAAAAGCTAAGATATTGCAGGCAATAAAAATGTATTCAATTAATTAAAGTTCCTAATTACTACTTACAGAGAGAAGCGCCCCAACGAGGCACAAGAAGCCCGCAAGTCAGGGGCTTGTCGAAAGGAAAACAATACGGAAATACAAAATCCTTTTGTTTATTACGAAAGTGTGTTTGAAAGGGGACATTTATTTTGTCCTTTTTTCCAGTAGTAGCATTAAATAGTTTTTATGAAAGTGTGAGTATTTTTGATGACATATAACCTCGCAAATCACGGCCTATCCGAAAACAATTATTGCAAAACAGTTATTGCAAAACAATACAACAAAATAATACAAAAACTCCTGACAGCAGTCATAAAATGCTCGTAAGGTATTGATGTTAACTATCAGTCACGTCATTTCCGAGAATAGTTTCATCCGGGTTAGTAGAACAAAGGATATTGGGAGAATTCTTTTTTACACAACTACCTATTGGGTGGGTAAAAAGAATTCTCCTATATCCTTATTCAGTCATGCCATTGTTCTGATGGTTAAGAGGAGAGGGTGTACTGAATAATGGATCGCTACGGCCCAAAAGGTACGGATTT
Source organism: Branchiostoma floridae (assembly GCF_000003815.2). NCBI lineage: Eukaryota > Metazoa > Chordata > Leptocardii > Amphioxiformes > Branchiostomatidae > Branchiostoma > Branchiostoma floridae. The sequence goes on along the minus strand of NC_049985.1, from coordinate 17,795,205 downwards.
GAACGAATATGAACGATGTCATCGCTATCATTTATTGCACTTTCTAAGAGCCTCTCTCCAATAAGTCAATTACTGGTTGATAAATGTTCATTTGAACACCTTCGTGTCACTGTGACGTCAGCGTGAGACAATCAACACGCCCACGTAAGTAAGACTAATCAAACACTGCGTAACGGCGTCACCAAGCTCACAACAAGAAGACAGAGATCCACTCCTTACACAGAAAGTGGTACTGCAGATTTTTTGACCAGCTTGGGAAGTACGTTTTGAGAAAGATAAGGTACGTATATTTTCGGAAACTTAATCACCTTTAAGAAGCTAGTTAATTATGCCCTAATCCAGGCAGACGGAAGCTTCCAAAACGTCGCCGAGAAAAAATCATGGCTGCACCTGTCAATCAATCAATTAATCAATCAATTAATCAATCAATTAATCAATCAACTAATCAATCAACTAATCAATCAAATGGTTTATTCATGCATGATCTGTAACATGAACGTTACTTCCGGATAGCTTACCAAACCATCCATGAGATCACACCCTTCACATGTCCTGATTATTGGAAGGGCTCCTTGCATGGAAGTCGTACTTAAAAACAGGGTTAGGGCATGTTCCCGACCAGTTTGTAGCCCTAGGATGTCATTGGGTCAGTTACACCAATTTGATTTTTTTAAACTCTCATATTTGCCCAGACAATGAAGAAAACTTTTGCCTTCCTAATTATTTCTGTTGTTCAATTTATTGATACAATTCCATTCTAAAATGTAATGCTCGAAATACCAACCAGTCTAGAATGTTAATTTTGGGTCTTGAGAAATGTTCCCGGTTTATAGTAGAATGCCTTTTTCGTCTTTACTTCTATTTCACATAGTACCGACCAACCCACCCATCGTTATCCTGCAAACCTGGGAACCAAGGAATTACATTAATATGGCATAGCTAGTCTTCTTATCTGCGTCTGCTTCAAAATATCAGTGAAAGGAAAAAGGAGTAAACAACCTCCATGGTACATGTAAAAATGAATATTCAAAAAGCTTCAGACAATCAACACGACCACATAGGTAAGACTACTGTGAGGCTGTTTAGTCACAGCTAGTAATTGTTGATGGCATTGCTTCCCCTACGGCCGGTGAGGCTATGGGACCGGTGAGGTGAGGTGAGTAATTGAGGCCCCGGGTAGCTGGTGCTGACGCTGTGAAACCTCTGCGTGCTCAAGCAAAAGGAGCGATGAAGAAAACTGTTCAGTGACGTTCAGTGCCTCAGCACTGTTCATAGCGGCCCAGGACAGGATAAATGTGAATGACAGCAAATTTTACAATTCTGTCACAGCCCCTCTCTCCCATACCCTCATCGCGACACCAGTCAGAAACTCTAGTCTAACTGAGACACAGCGCTAGCCTGGACGCAAGATGTGTACACCGAATACGAAATACGCCACTGTTTCATGAATTTCATTTCGTGATGTTAAGCCGATCCTGCAGTTAAGAAATAGAATTTTTTGATAAAAAAAGCCACAGTCCAGGTCTATGTGTACATTCAACAAAAAATACCCCACTTGCACGGTATCAAGAAGTTCCACTGTTTTGCCGATGAAGACGAGAGTTTCTACAGAATATGGATTGCTAAAATGTTAGGAAATATGAGTTTGAAAACGATACGGAAGATGACATACATGTAACTATTATTTATTGCTCCTTTGTAAGAGACGCTCTGCAGATGTCACCTTTGTAAGGTTCATTCAAGCAGCCACCGTGACGTCAGCTTCAGGCAATCAACACGCCCACCTAAGCTAGACTAATTAAACATTGTTTTCTCCATTCCGTTGCGAAACGGCCACACCGAGCTCGCATCTGGGAGGAGGCACAACTGCAACAAGAAGTCTCCGGACAGCCCGTCGTGACGGCCTTACCCAGAAAGTGGCAACTGATCATGAAGATATTCTGTCTAACTTGAGAGGTAAGTTTAGAGGAACAGAAGGTAAGTGCATTTTCAGAAATTACCTGGTCAAAAGTATTTCATTTTACTCAAGCGGCTGGAAGGTGCCAAAATATCACTGAAAAATACCCTGTCTACATTTGTAACATGTCATTGTAACAGCTACGTAACTTCCAAATAACTTTTTAAACCGAAGAAACTATCCGTAGGATCAATCCTCTGACAGGTCCCAATCATTGGAAAGTGTATTTTACTCGAACTTACATAAAACTGGGAATAGGACATGTTCCCGACCAGCTTTTGCCACCTCAGCGTCTCTGTTATGGGTCAGTTACACCAATTTGATTTGAGCTGAAACAATATCCGCTAAACGAACCAAACATGCCCATATTGCCGCTCCACCAGTGAATGTTATTCTTGTTTGCTGATCTTTTTTATCTAAAATATGATGCTCGAAATATATAACAGAGTACATGATGTAAGTTATCTGGTCGCAACGGCGCCATGAAAAACAAAACGAGTAAACGACCTCCATTTTTAACATAAATATTGAAACAGCGAGCTTCAGACAATCAACGCAACCATATCAGTAAGACTAATCTAAGGCTCTTAAGGTATAGCTAGTGAAGCACTTATTCTACATGCAAAATAACAACAACCGAACTCTTTAACAAATGTTAATATTGCCTTCGAATGAAGAATCGACTGAGTTCTTTGTAGAATCCCTAGTTACGAAGTTTTGAGCTTGGTTCCAACACACGGGAAATACTCACCAAGGATTTATAGTCGATTTCGCGACCTTCATCAGATGTCTGATTCACTGCTCTAACGTTCCGAACGTCAGAAGTTTGGTGACGTCAGGAGTGAATCAAAAGTTACATCAGAACATACGAACCCTCACAGAACCGTGACGGGGTAGGTTTAGACTTCCAGCCATTTTTATTGGCTCCTCATGTTAGTATTCATACAGCCAGTTTCAGAAAATCAACCTAATGTGGGAGAAATTCTCCCATCGGGAGATTTCGAGTAATTGTCAACCAATAAAAGACTTGGTTCGGCCCTCTGGTCTGGGTCATGTGATTCGTTTTCATCACGTGATTTTCTGTTCTCTCTCTTTTGGTCCCTGTCCGCGGGGGAGTTTGGACGTCTGTGATGTATCTTCCCTGAACTTAGTTTATTTTCGCCAGAAATTTTCGACAGAAATTTTCGACAGAATGGAGAATCATGCCCATCGTCAGTCCAGGAAGTGTTCCGTTTGCCACCTTCCAGTGAAGGGCCACCCTGGTCCGTGCGGCCCCGGCAAATGCGTGTACGAGAGAGCGGAAACAGACGAGGAATACTTTGCACGAATGAGAAACGAGCGCCAGCTGCAAGATAGGATTCGCAAGCTCCGGAAACACAGCAGAGTAAGTGAAATCGCGCGCAGTGCGTGGACTTCTGCCACTACAGATGACTCGGAAGATACACTTGGACCCAGGACCGAACCCGTTGCGGTCGAGCGAACCTTCCAGCCACCGAATTCCGCTAGTGAGTACCAGGCCGCCGAGGGGGATTGTAGCTATAGCGAGCCGCCGATGGTTTCCCGCCATACGTTCGCGTCAACAGGGGCCCGGGACGGGGAGTACTCAGAATCAAAGGACCCACAGCGGTGTACAGGGAAGAATCTGAAGTCATCCAAGAAGTTAGTGCGTGAGGTTGACCAAGTTCTGAAGGACTTTCCAGATCTGATATCGCGTTCTCAGGACGAGAAGAGCGGCAGGTACAAACGCTCCGCCGAGATCCCTGATGACTGCTTCTCGGATACCTTATTATATTTCAGCCATACATAGTATGGTGAAATATATTGTATTCGTAATGTTTCTTTCTTTCTTTCTTTCTTTCTTTCTCCTGTCAAATCTTCAAAGTGATTCATCTCCGCCGTTCCTGGACCGAATGACCTGAAATTTGGCACAGGGGTAGAATGGGCCAATACCTTGATGCTTTTTTCTCAGTTTTTTCATATCTGCCTCTAAAATGATTTTATTGAGATTTTTTGGTCAATTTTAGACCAAAACTGTATATTTTGGCCCCTGTACCCTGGTATTACAACCAAATGAGCTGAAATTTGACAGAGATGTGCCTTAATAATGCCCCCATATAAATTCGATAACACTTTTGGTGTACAGTACAACAAAATGCTTATTTTTGCGATTTTTTGACCAATTTTCTACCAAAAAAGGACACTTTTGGTCCCTGTACCCTGGTATTACAACCAAATGAGCTGAAATTTGACAGAGATGTGCCTTGATAATTCCTTCATATAAATTCAATAACACTTTTGGTGTACATTACAAGAAAATGCTTATTTTTGCGATTTTTTGACCAATTTTTGACCAAAAAAGGACACTTTTGGCTCCTGTACCTTGGTATTGCAACCGAATGAGCTGAAATTTGACACAGATGTGCCTTGATAATCCCTTCATATAAATTCAATAACACTTTTGGTGTACAGTGCAACAAAATGCTTATTTTTGCGATTTTTGGCCAATTTTTGACCAAAAAAGGACACTTTTGGCTCCTGTACCCTGGTATTAGAATTAAATGACCTGAAATTTGGTATAGATAGGCATTAGATACTTGGTAACAAGATTCAAGTAAAATGTTTGACATAAACAACTTTAAAATGATTAATTTTGGCACTTTTCTGAGGGGAAATTTGTTTTCTTTGGGCCTCCTGACGCGACCTTCCGTGACCCCGCACAGAGCCACACCTGTGCGCGTCAGCCGGAGAGTTAATTGAATCAAAGACCTAGCCAATCAGCGAAGAGGAGGCCAAAGGCTAATTAATATTCATAAGCTGGGCCTCATGATCCCGTATATAGCAGTGTTCCCGCCAGGGGGAGCGAAGCCCGCCCAAGGCTCTCGCATTTTAGACTATTCAGAAGGCTTTACATTGTATCAGTTCTTAGGGGCATATCTATGATAATCGCAGCAGTCACTTAACTTCTCTTCAGGAGTTTAGCGTAACACTATTTCAGGTCAAACCGTCAAAGGCAACTAAAAACAAACTTTAACGTTACTGAGTTCAACAGTACTTATAACTTGTTATCCGAAGTTGAAACGCTAGCGATGGTATTTTCGGGTCAAAGCTTCAAAGACAACTAAAACCTCATAAACAACAAACTTAACTTAGCTCAACAGATACAAAAATATTGTACGGGTTGCCATCCTTAGTTGAAGCGCTTATTTATAGCGCTAGTATCTTCGCTGCGCCGTTAGCCGCCGTGCGACTTTTGTTGACGGTCTGATATCCCTACGTCGCCGCCTCGCTGATATTCCCACGGACATGTTTCAAGAAAAATACCCAGCAAAAACTTCAAATCAAACAAGTCAAATTCTATTCTATAAAACATGTGGGACTCAGTGTTACAGACTAAATATTTTGTAGAAGCACCGCTGTAGGAAAGAAGGTCCAAGCAATGTAAAACATCACGTAGCATGAAGTTTGCTGTCAACTGGCACACAGCACATGACTGTTTGAAACTCTAAGTCTAATCAACAGCCGTGTTTGATTGGTAGCCGGCGGTCCTTTGATGAAGTCGGCGAAAGATGCGTTAGTTAGAAAATCTGCGTTTAGTTTTGATACGTAATTATAAGTTAGACAGTGGCGAGAATGATTATTTTCTCATCAATATTTCTCTTCAGAATTATTTGAACTTAATTGTACATCTAAACAATTGGCTTACCTGTGCAATGTTTATATGATTAATGATCAGTGTACTGAAATCATGTGTAACGTATGGCTCCTAGTCAATAGATCAGCATTTTCTCTATAGTGACCACCTGTCTATAGTGGCCCCATTTCCTAGTGCTGTTGTTGTTTGACATAAACTTTGAACATTTAAATTGTAAGTAACTTTAAACTGCCAGAGTTTCAGCCCAATAAAACACTCTCAGCGCCAGGGTATGAACAGACTGACCAGACAGACGAAAATAAAATCCTCGAACAAGGTTCAATCGTATCTTCCGGGTCTGGCAGGAAGTTGTTAAACTAAAATAAGAATAGGCTCGATGGCTGATTGCATACAAAGTAAAACAGTTTAACAGTTTTACAGCTTGAAGAAAACAAACGCTCCTACAGTACCTGCACCTGCTTGATAATTATCAAATCGTTTGCCCTACTTGAATAAAAAAAGTTCACTGCAATAATAAATGTACCCACATCACAAGGAGCTTATACTTTTTTAAAACTTACACCAAGTTATCGTACTGAAAATTGTTAATGACATTACATGAAGTCATTCAACAATTTTCAGTCATGATGAAAATTTTCTGAATGGAATGTGATTATTGTCATTTTCTGAAAAATAGAAGCAAGCTCTGTTTTTACCTGGAATCAATTCACAATACCAGTCCCCTTTGGGGAATAATGTACTGTTAATATGATGTTCCATTTTTGCGCAGGGGTGATTTGGAACAGTCCAATGTTGCGTGGGAAGGGGTATGGCTGAAATATGCTGTATTTGCTCTTAAGCAAATGTCGGCCTTTCTAGTCATCGATATGTAGTAGTGAAGAACCCTCGAGCAGAGCACACTCGGCCCTGCCGCGCATTACAAGGCAACACAAGCATCGTCGAAAGCGGAGTCATAGCCGACTTCGGAAGGCAAGAACCCATTCACCTCACAGACGCAAGGCACGGAGTTACAGCCGCTCGGATACTTCGTCTTCTCGTTCGCGTGACAGGAGGAGTGGCAGGTACAGACGCTCCGTCGGGATTCAAGCCCAACCGTCGGATACCTCATCGCCAGGTAACAGTGAAGAAAACTTACCGCGCAGAGCACACTCGGCCCGGCCACGTAGTTTTATATCGAGCCAACACAGTAGAAAGAGGAGCCCAAGTCAGCCAAAGAAGGCAAGAGCCCATTCACTCCACAGACGCAAGACACGGGGCCAGCGTGGTTCGGATACTTCGTCTTCTCGGTCACGTTCAAGGGGCAGGCGCAAGAAATCAGGTAAGACCGGGCGCAACCGTACGATAAATGACTCTAGCTCAGCCAGTGTCAAAGTCGAATGGCCACAAGAACGGGCTCATTTTCCCGGTTATGGAAAACGTGGGGGAGTGACTTATGACGAGTTAACTATGCCAATGTTTGTACATGGTTACGTGAAAAATGTTATCGAGTCACATAGAGTTTCACATGTTGTGGAGGACAAGTTTATTCATCTGGCAGACTTGATGTTTGACGCAGTGTATCAAGATTGGGTCACAGTAAGAGAACTACATGCATCGATTCTGTATGGGTTGGAGCGGGGCACTTTGAGTTGGTCAGATGCCGACATGTTTGCCACTATCAGAGACCGCCATTACCGCACAGAGGGTAGTGTTTCGCGTGGGAACAGCGGGAACATGCAAGGGGCGTGGCCACAGACGGGAGGAAGCGCTACATTCGAGTTTCCCAGGCCACGTTATTGTGGCGGTTTCCAGACGGGATCGTGTTCCCTACGTTCCGGACACTACAGTATGAGATGGAACAGCCCCGTACTACATGTTTGCAGTGCTTGTCTAGTTGTCCGCAGTATTCAAGAGCAACACGCAAGCAAGGACTGCCCGTTCAGGGATCCAGTGTTTCGACTCTCCCAAGAAATGCAAGCCAGGGTGGAATTCGGTCCCTCTGTCCTTTCATCTCAGTCCGACGCCGACAGCGGGCACAAACAAGGCGATCGGGTTACATCGGGTTGAGTCCAAGAGCGGGAACATGACTTTGAAGGCACACATGTACTGGTGAGATCTTCTGTGATTATACCTTAGCACGGAGAAAGTTTTTGCGGGACTATGACGAGTGACGTCTAGTAGATTCTTAGAAATTAGCTGGTTTATTATTGTGAAAACAGAATTGTATCAGCATCTTGAGGATGTTCCATTTAGAATCATAACTAAGCTGTCATTATGCTGACCACTTGAATACTTTTATTTCAAAGTAACTAAGTTCTAGAGCCCTAGTAGTTGGCACATTTCTTTCGCTTATATTTTATTATGATTATCCAGACTACATGTTGCCCGGATTGTGCTTAGACGAGTTCTAATGTAGAATGTAGTACCATGATCAGTATGGCTGATACTTATGTGACGGTGAAGCGAGCACCACATTACACCCGGACGAATTGCCTTCTAGCATGTAGACTTGTGTCAACCGAGACATGTCTGGATGGATGTGATAGCTTGACCATCGGAGAATTCTTGAGTGCCAGGCGGTAGGATGTATCATTATGTCTTGACAAGCTAACGGTTGTTGTCGCTGCAAGGAATTGGGCCCGACCGCGGGAGGGTTCTACCTTTGATGAACTGGGACAGTATGGCGTGTGAGTTTGTGTTGAACACGGGACGTTCAAGATATAAAGAGTGGCTCCTGCGCGAAGGAGCTCTGGATAATCGTGGCTTTGTGCGATTCTGGTTGGAAGGTAGTGCAGTCAAGATCATTCAAGGACGGGAGAACCGAGTTGCGGACCACCTGTATGCTGTCATCTTTCGCCTTGGCACTTTCAAATGTTCCACTCAGGACACGGAGATTTGATGCTTTCGCAATACCGGTACTTCAGGATTTTCCTCCCTGGAGTGCCCATTCTAATATGTGTGTACAGTCTTTCTTGTTGTGTTTTTTGTTACAGTGAAGACAAATCTACTCTACTCTACTCTAAATGTATATGTAATTACGAGAACAGGTTGGTCGGATACTATTTATGTCATACCTGTAACTACGTCTAATACATCAACATACTCGATAACGCACCTTCTGCATTTCATTTTCTATCAGATAAAGTATTGAGTTATTGGCGCATTAGTAGTACTATTATGACGTCACAGTATTTTGTAATATCGGGGAGAGTTTTGTTTTCTTGGTAATGTGGTTTATTTCAACTTGGACACAAATGTTATGTTATTTCATGTACCTATATTGTACCTTTGACTCAGAATGTATTTGATGACGAATCATGTAGACGAGTCTTGGACGTGTTTTAGATACCAGCCGTTATTCCTTACATAGTGGTAATGTGGTTTCTTTCAACAACGGACACAAATGTTTTCTTATTTCATGTACCTCTACCTTGTAACTTTGATTCAGAATGTATTCGACGACGTATCATGTAGACTAGTCTTGGACGTGTTTTAGATACCAGCCGTTATTCCTTACATAGAGGTAATGTGGTTTCTTTCAAACAACGGACACAAATGTTTTCTTATTTCATGTAGCTCTACCTTGTAACTTTGAATTATCATGTAGACGAGTTTTGGACGTTTTAGATACCAGCCGTCATTCTTTACAAAGTGGGTATGTGGGTTAGTGGAACGACGAACACAAATGTTTATGTTATTTCATGTACCTACGTTGTATCTTGACCCAGCATGTATTTGACGACGAATCATGTAGACGAGTCTTGGAGGCGTTTTGGATACCAGCCGTTATTCCTTACATAGTGGTAATGTGGTTTATGTTTTGGACACAAATGTTATGTTATCCCAATGTACCTTTACCT
>NC_049985.1:17773329-17777044 GCF_000003815.2 Branchiostoma floridae | reverse complement strand
CCAAGGCATGCATACCTTCTGCTACCGCCAATATGACCCTGTCAGGAACTCCAAATCCTCGCAACCTACAATTTCAAACTCGGTGCAGGGTGACATAAGGCTGCAGTATGCTTGCAATAGGCAGTGTTTCTGAATCAACGGGACCGGAAATCGTGTGGCCGTGGCCGCGTTGGATAGGTGGCCGCTAAGCCTATTTCTTAATCATTACGAATCCAAGGGACCGACAAAAAGTGGCCACTATGGCCAGGTGGCCGCTATGCAAAGGTTGCCGCTAATACAGGTTTGACTGTACCAATAATTCTACAAGATTTTTTGTGCACTTTCTCCCATACATGTAGTTCCATAACTACGCAAGGGAAATTATTTATGGTGAGGAGTCATTCTGCTCTTACTTCGGCTGAAATATCAGGAAATGTTGCTCATAATATTAATTGTACCCTTTGATAAAGATAAAATCACGTAGACGGAAGAATAAGGATCGGAGTTATCGATGCAAATTTGTAGCTCGTAGGGAAATCAAGGTGGAAAATCATAGCATCAGAAAAGCTGCACCAAAAAAAGTCGGCACGAGGAGTTGAAACATTTTGATCATATATATACAAATTTGTGGCTTCGGAACCGCCCAGGGCTACACCCCCTGTGGGCATAGGTGCCGATGGGTCCGTAGTATATAGTTGAAGATGGGCATCTAGAACCCCATCGTAATTATTAAGACCAACTCAGGATTACTTACTATCGCCCGTGTTTATTTTTGTCCAATAGCCATACTTTATGTTGCACCTGACTATAATTTGTCTAGAGTGTACTAGGGTGGTTAATGATTTTAGGGCCACCAAAAAGAAGCTTCAATAAACATATGGTTCTTATGCTGAAGAGGGTCAGAGTTTGCCGTGTAGGGTTGATTTAATGAAAAACAAATCGAATTCTATCAAGAATGTTCACCTGAGTTGGTGTATTACAACATGTTCGCCAACTGCAGAAATTGAAAGTTTGTCTGAATCCCTCAGATAATTTTATGGCAGAACTTTCGGTTGGCAAAATAATACATCATTGATGGACACTGGGTGTTGTATCTGTTTTGAGATTCTTGGCCAGTCCTCTTCATCTATCTGACTCAATGGCTGAACGCAGCATTACGGTTAGATAACTTGAATAAGACTGACCGTTTCAGTCAGAACTATATTGATATGCAGATAACTTTACAAACTTTTACTTTTCTGCAGGCGCCGAACACACACAGGAAGAATGGCGGTCTGTTGCGGACGAAGGTGCAAATATAAACAACGCTATCTACTACTCCTCTATAGAAGGTATATCATTTCTCTATTCCAGTTAAATATAAACATCGCTATCTACTACTCCTCTATAGAAGGTACTGCATTTCTCTATCCCGGTTAAATATAAACAACGCTATGTACTACGCCTCGATAGAAGGTACATCATTTCTCTATCCCAGTTAGATATAAACAACTCTATCTACTACGCCTCGATAGAAGGTACAGCATTTCTCTATCCCAGTTAGATATAAACAACGCTATCTACTACGCCTCGATAGAAGGTACTGCATTTCTCTATCCCAGTTAAATATAAACAACGCTATCTACTACGCCTCGATAGAAGGTACTGCATTTCTCTATCCCGGTTACAGTGGGGGCCCTTTATTTTCACTTTAATGACAATGACAATGAAGTTTGACAATGACAATGATGAAGTTTATTGCATATTGCTAAATGCAGCAAGTCGCGATTGCATACAAAGAGACAGGTAGGTAAGCTATTCTATATTCTACTTATGCCTATATTTCTACATGCTCCTTCCCTCTTCTTAAAACATGTGAAGATGAACTTACAGAGTTCTTCTATTAGACCGTAGTTAGCAGATGGCATTAGATATTTGAAAAAGTCTTCCTTTAATAACAGTACAGGTAAGTCCGAGTGCCTGTGTGTGTTTTTGATGATAAACTGCGACAACGGTTTTTCTATTTGCTTTTGGACAGACGAGGACAATGTGGCACTGCACTCAAGTTTTGTAACTTATATTAACAGTGCCACATACATGGTACAGACAGAAGGTAAATGTAGTATTTTACCTCCCCGACCGAAGTCAGTTACCCATTTTTACACCTGGGTGAAGTGAGGAAGGTCGTGTAAAGTGTAAAGTGGGCACGGTGGGGATCGAACTAAGGACCTCAGATTCTGAGCCGAACGCTCTACCAGTTACGCCACGCCTTAATAGATTGTGATGAGGGCAGGTGTTGCAAACGTTTGATTTCAAGCTTCTGGGTTAGTGAGCTTGGCAGTGATGCAGTCTCCGTGGGTATTGTACTCATGATTAGCCCAACGTGATTTTTACACTGTATCAAAGACTTGTATTAGCCCTTATTGTAATTATGTTAATTAGCATGTTAAGTCTTATTCTATACATACATACTGTAATAGTCGTTGCCATACATTGTGCCATGTACAATTGTCATGCAATTAAGAACTATCTTTTGTCCTGGGCAACCTGTGGTCTTTACTTTGTGGTGGAAGTTAGACATGGATGTAAGGAACAAGTGTAGATTTTGGCTCCTTAGCTGAATGTTGTAATTAGCTTTTTTATAATTATGCAGTTTTGTCTATATTTCATACAAAACGTGTACATTGCTTCAAATTTGCAATAAATAACTTTAAAATGCATTTTATGTCAAACAGAAACCTATCCAAACATTTACAAGAAGACCAATTGGTCGAGCCGGTGCAAGACCATCTGGCTGACCGTTGGTGGCCTGGTTGTAGCAGTCATTGCTATCGTACTGCCTTTCGTTGTAGGTCAGTTTTTGTCATTGATACTTTTAAGTTACCTTCCAGTTTATTTGCTGTCTCCCCTCATTCGCTTTCCTTATGGGATCCAGTTCAGAGACAATAAGAAATTTCTGATAGATGTCAATTTGCCTCAATTACATTGTTAACATAGCTAGCTTAGTTTTCTTTCTCTTTTTTTCATAGTCAACATGACTGTGGTTTCTGAGGAGATTCAGAAGCTCACAGTGCGATTGACGGAGATTGAACGTAAGTAGTCACAAAGAATACTAAACACTTTTTGTTTCAAAGTGCCTCTTCTATGACCAAGACTGCAAGAGTGATAAGGGCTCTTACTAGAAGCCACCAAATTCTATACTAATATCTCCACGTTTACAGACAAAAAGAAAACTACTCTCCTTTTAGCGTCGCAAAACGCACACATTACAGAAAAAGTGGGATCTTTCGTCTTCCACGGTCTCAGAAAAAGAAGTCAAACCCAATAAGGTCTCATAACCCATTTTTTCGCCTATGGGGATTTACATGGTTAAGGACCCCAAAGTGAGGTGGTTCGACGACACAAAACCTATAGTACGGTGCAGATACAATTTACAAGAATTTAGTATGTTGAAGTTGAGGGTACAAGCTACAAAATATCTGAAAATGAGCATAGATTTGCCGGCTCGTTTTTCTACAAAAGACACTTTGATTTGACCCCCAGCGGAGGTCATGGAACTGCAGGCGGCGAACAGGAAGTGCAGGTAACATATCAAGGCGCAAATTCCCGGCGGCCGAAAAAGCAACGTAATCCAAGTTATACAGTATCAACACCTATATATTCCTCTGCTATTCACCACAGATTCCACCTCGGCTGTCGTGCACGGAAGAATGATTCCCGTCTTTGCAAGTACTGGAATGCCTATTTAACCCGAACT
>NC_049985.1:17763755-17772960 GCF_000003815.2 Branchiostoma floridae | reverse complement strand
GTTACATCTTTAAGTCAGATTAGAGTAGTAACTTACTGTTTTAGTGTTTACTATTATTTGACTGTCATTTTCTTTTGTTATTTGCACTTAGCCCTTATAAACATATATATATATATATATATATATATATACAAGTAAAAATTGCAAACCTTTACCTACCTGTTTTTGGTTGTCTTTCCTCTGACATCTTTTATTTCAGATTTTATAGGACCCAGAGGGTCAGCAAGCCTCGGGCCACCAGGACCTCCAGGAGAAAGAGGGCCCATGGGGCCAGCTGGTCCAAAGGGAGAACCTGGGTCTGTCGGACCTCTCCCCACATTGCCGGGCACGCAGAAGAAAGGTCAGGACTACATTCCTCCAACCACTGTCAACTTTAAACAGCTATGTGAGACATTCTTGTCTGGACCATCCACCTCAAACATTTTTTATCAATCATTTGCTGCAAATTTAAATCACTGACGACGAAAAATAGTTAATAAGTATCACAGTTACCAACCTAGGATTGATGTAGAGTAGAAATTGTTATCAACAAGCACAGTAGAGGCACCTTCTCTGGATAGTTTTAAAGAACACTTGGACATAGATGTGCAGAAGTTTGGCGTTGCAGGTCGTTCAGTGTAAGATAACCAGGCGCGGCGTGCCTGCGAAGCTGGTGTGCTACGTAAATACCGGCTATATAGATACAGGTATAGAAGCTGGTGTGTTACGCCGAAGGGTGGTTATACCGGCTATATAGATACAGATACAGAAGCTGGTGTGTTACGCCGAAGGGCGGTTATACCGTCTATATAGATACAGATACAGAAGCTGGTGTGTTACGCCGAAGGGCGGTTATACCGGCTATACAGATACAGATACAGAAGCTGATGTGTTACGCCAAAGGGCGGTTATACCGTCTATACAGATACAGAGGCGGTTATACCGGCTATATAGATACAGATACAGAAGCTTGTGTGTTACACCGAAGGGCGGTTATACCAGCTGTATAGATACAGATACAGAAGCTGGTGTGTTACGCCGAAGGGCGGGTATACCGGCTATATAGATACAGATACAGAAGCTGGTGTGTTACACCGAAGGGCGGTTATATCGGCTGTATAGATACAGATACAGAAGCTGGTGTGTTACGCCGAAGGGCGGGTATACCGTCTATATAGATACAGATACAGAAGCTGGTGTGTTACGCCGAAGGGCGGTTATACCGGCTATATAGATACAGATACAGAAGCTGGTGTGTTACGCCGAAGGGCGGTTATACCGGCTATATAGACACAGATACAGAAGCTGGTGTGTTACGCCGAAGGGCGGTTATACCGGCTATATAGACACAGATACAGAAGCTGGTGTGTTACGCCGAAGGGCGGTTATACCGGCTATATAGACACAGATTCTGGAGATGAGACTGTATATCCTACATAATGATGTTGTAAACGAACCTTCTTCAGAACCCTGCCCCGATGATTACTCGGATGGAGGGAATGGGATCTGCTACAAGCTGTGCCAATCCACTCTGACCTTCATCAAAGCGGATGAGACCTGCAGACGGTCCGGCGGGACCCTGGCCATGCCCCGAGACGCTGGGTCCAACCGCGCGCTGCAGATTCCCCCGTTCGGGCGTGTCCTGAGAGCTGAGGGTATCAATACGTACCAACCCTGGATCGGCCTCAGCGATCTGCGCAGAGAGGGGCACTTTGAGTGGATGGACGGCGCTCCTCTGGGGAAGAACAGTCCGTGGCTTCCCGGGGAGCCGAATGATCAAACCGGTCTTGAAAATTGTGTCGAATACAGTCTGGAACTTGGATGGATCAACAGGGCTTCTTTGAACGACGTACCATGCTCCAACCGCCGGCCCTTCATATGCCAATTCATCCCAGGTATGTTAGATTCTTCCTTGTCGAGTTCAATTGTTGTGGAAACTGGCAATGATGGGAATAATTGGGCTTGCCATTGATTGAAAACACCTTATTCGGTGACAAATTCATTCATTAATTCATGCATTCACCCATCCATCCATTCATTCATTCATTCATTCATTTTGTTTGTTTTACTTGGATCTCCATTAGTGATACTAAAGTAGTATTACTATTCTTCTTGGAGTCCTACAGTTCATAAACAATAAAAACAAAACATAAGCAACAAATCTTAAATACAATAAATAAACAGAAAACTAACAAAATCAACTGAGGTAACTTTATTCATTCATTCATTCGTTTATTTATACATACATTACATTTACATTACATGGCACGATACATTAGTGAAAGTTAGACATTGCGGTTACAGCTGGAGGCAATTCGGAGATTTACTTCGAACGTTTCGAGTGACATCTATTACCGTAGCATGCTCTGTCAAGTCCCACCTACCCAGACAAGAAGACCGATGGACGTAAACCTCAGCCACTATCAACTTGTAGATGTCGAATTCCCTTGCAAGTAGAACATGACAAACGATTGTGTTCAAATGTCTATGGAATGGATTTCAGCAGGGTCCTGGCTATACGTTTCCCTTGAAATTTAATTTACGTATTTGCGTCTGTCACAATTTGCTGTTGGAGACCTAACATACGATAATGCCACCGGACCATCCAACACCTTTTTTTAAATCCATTACATCTGCTATATTAGCATGAAAGCTCATCTGGGTTGATGTAATCCATATTGAAGTTTTTCAACTATCATAAAACACAAAATTTGCTTACCTCGAATTTTCGGTTGCACGTCGTGATGCTTCAATTACTCTCTGAACACGTGACTTAGAGACACCTGACTCGAGTAACGAGGCCATCTACATAAGAGCACACCAGCCGATACCGCCTGCCAGGCATCTATGATTCGTTACTCGAGTCACGTGTCTCCAAGTCACGTGCTCAGAATAATTGAATCATTCCTAAAGAAGATCGACGGAAGTGTGATCGAATATTCGAGGTGAGCAAATTTTGTGTTGTATTACAGTTAAAAAACTTCACCATCAGCTATACTTTCGCCTTTGAATCTGCCCATCACGCGTTGACGGCGATCTCGTCCTTTCCTCCACAGGACGTGCCAAGCCGACAGGCTGATGGCCCACCGCCACTGCTGCACGGTTCCCTGGCGATCCTCAGTAAGGCCATGTCGATGTGGTGATATGGATGACATCCGCTGTGAATCCCAAAACGGATGCGAGCTTTACAGTGAGGGTCTTTTGTTTTCACTTCCATTACTATGTAACGTTACATTTTCATTTTTGTTTTCGTGTCATCCATATAATCAAATTAACAAAACCAGGCAGATGGGTCAATGACGGGACTCAGTAAGCAAGCTGGTTACTTCATGTTCTGATGGGTTTGCTGGGTAGAATCTGGTGACAAAGTGATGAAATAAAGATGACCTTACAACACCACAGAGAAGCAATTTAAGAGTTAGAGCATTTCTAAACAATGTGAATGAACACTCAGACTAGTCATGTATTTTTTAGACTTTACGGAACGTAAATTGCAGCCAAGGAAACTAGTGATAAAGTACTTAAACTTTACTTGTTTATCAAGTATTAGTTTTTAAATGGTATTCTAAGAGCGTTTGTGAAAGTTAGTCATCCAGGGAACCTATGTAGTGTTCTGGTATTCTTAGAGCTACAGTCTGAGCTGACTCTAGTCTGCAATGCTAACACTGGCTGTCACTGTTGAGCCTCAGTACAGCACAACACCTACTGAGGTAATGGCGGGACTAAGTAAGCAAGATTGTGTCTTCATGTTGTAAAGGGTTTTGTTGGGGACTGAATCTGTATCAAAGAGATTAGTGGGCGACGATCCCACCACAGAGAAGCAATTCAATAACAAATGATGTATCCAGAAAGTGTAAATCTACTCTTGTACACATGTAGTATTTCAAGAGATTTAGAAATGTGACCTGAAATTAATGTAATGAAAGAAGAACCCCATCGTAACCATAGCCGTAACCAAGCAATTTAGCAGTAAAATGTATGTAAACAGCACGGATTATGTAATTAACTTAAGAAATTTGACTTGAGTAGATCATTCATACGTGCTTGTGTAACTCTTTTATAACCAAGACAGCAGCATGTTTGGAGCTTAAGATGAAAGGGCAAAACAGTTGAGAATAAAATCATTTTAATGTTCTTATCTATTTGTGGATTACAAATATGTACACAATTGCATATAAAGTAATAGCCAGTGTTTATGACAATCTATGATAAAAGTCTCAATTTTGTAATGAAATCAAATCAAAAGTCTCAATTTAGTCTTGAAAACAAGACATAATAAGGCTAATTTAATGTAGAAATGTTAACAAATATCAGATGGAGGTTTATGAATAAAGACGTGATCAGTCTAATGAAGGTGTGATCGTGCGATTTTCGTTCTGGTTCTTAGAGAGTCAATTGTTCTTTACCGTTGACATTGATTAAGTGCAGCCTTTCCGTCACACGGCAGCTAAATTTTGTTCTCGAGCAACTCTACAAGGCTTGATAGTCAAATGGAATAGCCGTTAGCTCAAAATGCGGGGAGATTGGTGGTTTATGTGCAGCAAATTTCATACTGAAAATAGCTTGGACTTCTACCCTCCGTTATTGCGAGAAGACTGAATTCGTTTTCATAGAACCGCCAGAGAATCGAGTCACCTTCCAGAACATGCAGTAAACGCTAAGACATTACAGGCATCAAAAATGCTCTCAGAAACTTGAAGTTCCTAATTACAGCCACGGGAACTCACAGTGAGTAGCGCCCCAAGGGGAAACTATAAGCCCACAAATCATAATGGGCTTTCCGAAAGAAAAACAATACAGACATACAAAACTCTCCAGGTCCCAATGTCCCATACATTAGTGTGTCCGAAAGGGAACTTTGATTGTTCCGTCCAAAAAGTTATAAAATATGAGTTTGAACACCACACGGACGATGCCATCACAATCCTTTACTGCACCTTCCAAGAGCCGCTCTTCAATTGGTTGATTTCTGGTCGATTATTGTTCATTCGACCACCTACGTGTCACCCTTGCAAATGACGTCAGCATCAGACAATCAACACGCCCATATAAGTGAGACTAATCAAACATTGTTTTCCCCACGCCGTTTGGTAACGGCCACACCGAGTTCCAATCAAAGGGGCACAGCTGCAAGATGAAGACTGTGGACAGTCCGTCGTGACCTCCTTACCAAGATAGCGGCAACAGAAGATATTCTGACCAGATTGAGAAGTAAGTTTGGAGAAACTTAAGGTAAGTATGCCAAAAAGCAGTAACTCAAGCAACTGGGTATGGTTTTGGAAACGGTCAGATGTTTCAGGCAGCCATTCGGTGTCTTTCGTCAGTGACACTGGTGAAATCTTGTTGAAGAGAGTTTCTATATCTGTGAATTGATATGCAAAAAGTTAAGTATGTTTTCAGAATTCAAATTACTTGACGGCTTGTAGTTAATTATGCGCTGATGAAGGCAGCTGAAAGCTGCCACACAGAAACATGGCTGCGTTTGTAACGAAAACATCAACATTACTTCGAAATAAGTCATTACTTTGAGGGATCCAATCATGGAGTCAAGTCCTTGGAAGGGCATTTTGTGCGAATTTCTCACATTTTGAAAGTGTGAATAGGGCATAATTCCGACTAGTCTTCGTAACATGATCGTCTTCTACAGAATATTTGCCATTTAGTAAAGGCTCATATTGTGGTACTACCAGTGAAGCAAGTTCTTCTTTGTTTTATGTATGTCTCAGTTTCCATATTTACTGATACAGGAAAATTGTCAAATATCAATGTCGCAGCCAGAATGTTGACTCCTAGCCATTTTCTTCTTTACTGCTATAATTTCATCCACCCTCTCCGTTACCATCCTGCAACAATCTCAGAATCAAAGAATCACTTTGATGTGGCCTAACATTCTTATCTGGTTCAACCGGAGTCATGAAAATGTTAGTAAAAACAAAATGAGTAAACAACCTCCATGCTTTATGTTAATATTCAAGCAGTCAGCTTCAGACCATTAACACAACCATATCAGTAAGACTAATCTGTTAAGTCACAGCTGGTGAAGCACTCATTCGTTCTGCATGCACAATGACAACCTCGTGTAGCAGATGGTGATACTGACGGCGGACTCAAGTTGCAACCAACTTATTTTAGCGGCGCCACTTATACAAGAATTGAAAATGATATATTACGAAGGACTATAATAGATACATAATGAGATAAGTATATAGAGTAAGCGTGAGTCTCAAGATGAAATAAATAAATAAATAAATTGAGTCAAACTCCCCTGCCGGAAGAAAAATGAAACAGAATATGATAACTGAGCTAAACATGATTTTTTGATATAATGTTTACATGTGTTAACGTTATAATTAAAATTAAAAGAACAGAAAACACTACCGCATAAAGTTGATATTTGTTTGGCATCGTTTTCTCTCTGATCCAAGCTGCAGGTGCCCATACGGAGTCGTGAAATGAGAATACAGGAGAGTCGACAATCGAAGCTACAATGGCTGAATTTGGGAGGGCGTACTAATTTAAAAAAAAAATTGAGAAATTAGCATTGTTGGTCTATCTTGTAGAGTCACGACCTGTGCGCTGTATAAATGGTAGGAAAATGTCCCACGGCGGTCATTTTCTTTAATTACTGCATACCGGGCACCCACTCCCAGCTCCACCCACCAGTCTCACTCGTTTCCCACGTGGCCCCTGACCTACTGGCTCACTGATTCTCTCTTCGGTTCTTCACACGCCCAGACGTCCCTACTGCTCTCTCCTCCATTTGATTACAGTGCCTGTGGATATCTGTATGAACACGACTAATGAATAAACATTGTACAGCATGTGTAGCAGGAACAGTGTATCGACAAGAACTAAATAGACGGTAGATCTCGGTTTTCATAGCTCGCTTTCTTTAAATTCATGCATGACGAGAATTCAGTAGAAAATTCTGTACCAAATGCGAACTGTCAGAGTAATGTTATGTATGGAAAAAGCATTATCAACACACCAATCTAAGTAAGGCTTTCCCCACTCCGTTGAGCAACAGCCACATCGAGCTCTGCAATTGGTCGATTTTTGTTCGATGAATATTCGTTCGAGCACCCTCGTGGCGTCAGCTTTAGACAATCAGCACGCCCATGTAAGTAAGACTAATCAAACATTGTTTTTCCAACTTCATTGCGCCACAGCCACACCGAGCTCGCGTCTGGGCCGGGAGGCTCTAGTGGAACAAGACGACTGAGGACAGCCTTTCGTGAGGGAGGGTCTTTTTAGCGAATGCCCACAAACGCCCACTCTAGAGAAGTCCGCGCTGCACGGATCTCATTTTTTTTTGCTTGGAATATGTCCAAGTTATGCTCCCATGTATTAATCCTGAGTTTCAAGTCAATCCATTGACCCGAAGTGACATAAATCAAAGTTTTCGATTCTCGATGGTCTTTTTAGCGAACGCCCAGCAAAATGTCTTTTTAGCGAATGCCCACTATATCCACAAAAATATCGACCGTCGCGCAATGACACCTAAACCTACCGCCACAAACATGTTCAAGATGGTGTCCCATTGATGTGTACGGAGTTTCCGTGCTTTACAAGCATTTTAAGTCCCTGTTTTTGGTCAAAATGTACGGCGACGATACTACCATACTTTAACTATAGCAATTCAAAATGGCGGGCACTAGTCATGTGACCTCCTTGCGGGACTGTTCTATAAGTATCGCGGGAGGGACTGTTGTAGCATAGCTTCTCATACAACCATTTTAGAGTGAATTCTGAACAAGATTTTCATTTCATAGTGCTATCATCTGACTAATATTTACAATGTGGTCATTTTTTCTGTGCTATTATTACCCAGGTTTGAGGAACTTAGTGCAAATATGGATATTGATTCACCTCAGTGCCCAATTAATGTACAAAAGGCTCAGACACATTAGTGTTATAAACCTGAATAGGGGCAGGTAACCAATACTAGAAAAACATAGCTATTTATTATTAACAATACTATTTACATTATGATAATAACTCTTCACCAAACTGGACTTTTCTTATCTTTATTTATCACAGAAACATTGTTACAATGAGGATTTGATTAGATGAGTATCTGTTACAGTGTGTACAAACTTATTTCAAATACAAAAATGTATTTCGTTTCGCTTCCTAAATATTTTTAAAGTATTGGAAGAAGTTGACACATAAACAATATTAATTGCATTATTTATGTGCAGTAAAATGTGACCACATGCTATCAATAGCCTAATAAAATGTTGGAACATGGCACAAGCGGGCTCCTCTTCTGAGTACAGAAAGGAACTGTTTTATAACATTTAGTTATGACGTAGAAAATTTCAATTGTAAAATGTACCTTTATTAACATTTACAAACGAATTGTTTTTTTCTCTTCTTAATAAATGACAACAATACAGGTAAGTAAGGTGTGTTTCCTTTTATAACAGGCCAGGTAAGACGCCGTACAGGTAAGTAAGGTGTGTTTCCTTTTATAGCAGACAAGGTAAGACACCGTACAGGTAAGTAACGTGTATTTCCTTTCAGTACAGACCAGCTGGTAAGACACCGCACAGGTGAGTAAGGTGTGTTTCCTTTTATAACAGACTAGGTAAGACACCGTACATGTAAGTAACGTGTATTTCCTTTCAGTACAGACCAGGTAAGACACCGTACAGGTGAGTAAGGTGTGTTTCCTTGACTACAGACTAGGTAAGACACCGTACAGGTGAGTAACGTGTATTTCCTCTGATTACAGACCAGGTAAGACACCATACAGGTGAGTAACGTGTATTTCCTTTGATAACAGGCCAGGTAAGACAAACTACAGGTAAGTAAGGTGTGTTTCTTTTTATAACAGACCAGGTATGACACCGTGCATGTGAGTAACTTGTATTTCCTTTGATTACAGACCAGGTAAGACACCATAGAGGTGAGTAACGTGTATTTCCTTTCATTACAGACCAGGTAAGACACCGCACAGGTGAGTAAGGTGTGTTTCCTTTGTCTATAGACCAGATAGGGTATTACACAGGTGAGTAAGGCGTCTTTCCTTTGCCTATATACCATATAGGCCATTGTACAGGTGAGTAAGGCGTCTTTCCTTTGCCTATAGACCAGATAGGGTATTGTGCAGTTGAGTAAAGCAACTTTCCTTTGCCTGTAGACCAGATAGGCCATTATACAGGTAGGTTAGGTGTCTTTCCTTCGCCTATATACCAGATGGGGCATTATACAGGTAAGCAAG
>NC_049985.1:17762773-17763639 GCF_000003815.2 Branchiostoma floridae | reverse complement strand
CCTATAGACCAGATAGGCCATTATACAGGTAAGTAAGATGTCTTTACTTTGCCTATAGACCAGACGGGGTATTATACAGGTGAGTAAAGCAACTTTCCTTTGCCTATATACTACCATATAGGCCATTATACAGGTGAGGAAAGCGTCTTTCCTTTGCCTATAGACCAGGTGCCTATAGAACAGGTGAGTAAAGCAACTTACTTACCTGTATAATGCCCTATCTGGTCTATAGGCAAAGGAAATACGCCTTACTCATCTGTGCGGTGTCTTACCTGGTCTGTAATCAAAGGAAATACACGTTACTCACCTGTACGGTGTCTTACCTAGTCTGTAGTCAAGGAAACACACCTTACTCACCTGTACGGTGTCTTACCTGGTCTGTAATCAAAGGAAATACACGTTACTCACCTGTACGGTGTCTTACCTAGTCTGTAGTCAAGGAAACACACCTTACTCACCTGTACGGTGTCTTACCTGGTCTGTAATCAAAGGAAATACACGTTACTCACCTGCACGGTGTCTTACCTGGTCTGTAATGAAAGGAAATACACGTTGCTCACCTGTAAGGTGTCTTACCTAGTCTGTAGTCAAGGAAACACACCTTACTCACCTGTACGGTGTCTTACCTGGTCTGCTATAAAAGGAAACACACCTTACCTACCTGTACGGCGTCTTACCTGGCCTGTTATAAAAGGAAACACACCTTACTTACCTGTATTGTTGTCATTTATTAAGAAGAGAAAAAAAAAATTTGTTTGTAAATGTTACTAAAGGTACATTTTACAATTGAAATTTTCTACGTCATAACTAAATGTTATAAAACATTTCCTTTCTGTACTCAGAAGGGGAGCCCGCTTGTGCCATGT
>NC_049985.1:17752651-17761985 GCF_000003815.2 Branchiostoma floridae | reverse complement strand
GATTTCATTTTGTGGATATAGTGGGCATTCGCTAAAAAGACATTTTGCTGGGCGTTCGCTAAAAAGACCATCGAGAATCGAAAACTTTGATTTATGTCACTTCGGGTCAATGGATTGACTTGAGACTCAGGATTAATACATAGGTGCACAACGTGGACATATTCCAAGCAAAAAAAATGAGATTCGTGCAGCGCGGACTTCTCTAGAGTGGGCGTTTGTGGGCATTCGCTAAAAAGACCATGCGCTTTCGTGACGTCCTTTTAAGAGAATACAAACTGTCAATAGGCTGCCCAGCTTGAGAGGTAAGTTTGGAGAAACGTAAGGTAAGTAATATATATTTTCAGAACTCAAATCACCTGGTGAGAAAAATCCATTATGTCGTAATGAAGGCAACTGGAAGCTTCCAAAACGTTGCCGAGAAAATTCATAGCTGCAACATCGCTTTCAAATAACTTTCACTGGGCCAAATCATTAGAAAGAGCACTTCACCAGAAATTACTGATTTTATTTCTTTGGATTCGCTCTTTTTTTCTTACTTAAAAAAATCCTACTTTTGCCATTTAGTATATGAATGAATTCCAAACGCTAATATTGTGACAAGGCCATTACATAATGCTCTTGTCTTCCCAATTGTTTAGATTGTCCTATTTATTGAAACACTTAAAATGTGCAAATTAATGATCGAAATGTCAAACAGCCTAAAATGTTGACTGAGGAAAGGTTTCAATCTATATTAGCAAGTCTGTTTCTTCTTCTTCTATTTTACGACTCTGTTATCATCCTGCAACCATCTGTGAACCAAAGGATTACATTGATATGGCCTTATCTTCTTATCTGGTCCAAACGGCGTCATGAAAATGATAATGAAAGAAAAGCGAGTAAACAACCTCCATGTTAATGTTAAATGCAAACAGCCAGCTTCAGACAATCAGCACAACCATATCAGTAATATTCGCCAAGTAGCAGTTACACAATCTTTCAGGGAAGGATTTTGGAAATGGTCAGACGTTTTAAGGAGGATCCTCTATCTTTCGTCAGTGCCTCTGAACAGATCTGTTGAAGAGCAAGTTTTATACCCATCCTAACTTTGAATTTATATTGACAGGAGATTAAGACAAATTCTGGATAGCCAAATAGGAAAGAAAATCAAGGCGTATGTCAAAACATGGTTGATGCAAATGAGTCAATTACTCAAGTACTCTAGAACAGGACGGAGGCTACCTGGACGTCAGGCCGTTTCCATAGTGATATCCAGTTGCTTCTCAATCAGTAACTGCTGTCATGCGTATCGTATTACCTGCATGTCTTAACATAATTAAGCGATATCTAATGTTTGTTGCGCGTTCATTCTGCTGCTAAATCGCTCGGCTGCAGTGTTTGTTTGTGCTCTACAAGATCTCAGCCAGCATCGCAGCCACCACGATGTCACTCACTATAAGGGGCTGTCAGCTCCTTCTCGTGCTGAGAATAGCGTGGCATTCTACCCTCCGTTATCCCGAGTAGACTTTCGCCTGAACTCGTTTTTCTCCAACCTAGAGTATATATATATATATAATATACTCTAAGTATATCGGAAGTCCTCCTAGGAGACGGAAACTCCAAATAACAAACCTGCATCTGCTGGGGCCGTCTTACACGTTGCAAACAATTGCCCCTGTAGGACTAAGTGCGCCAGTGGACGAGAGGGTGGTGGAGAAGGAAGTGCACACCCCTCCTTCACCTTAAAAAAAAGTGCAGGCCAGGCAGACGGGTCGCCTTAAACCCACCCTGTCTGCCTCCATTGTCTTCCGAGACAGACGGATGCCAAAAAAAAAAAAAAAAACTCTAAGTACCAGGAGTAGAAGCCCCAACCAGGCGTAGAAGTCAGCAAATCATGGGCATCGCGAAAGAAAAACAAGACCCTCTCGATCACATACAGAAGAGGATGTTTCTTTCATCTTATTTTCCAGTAGTGGCGTTAACTACTTTATGAAAGTACTAGTATTTTTGAAGGTGCCTGAAGCCCGTAAAATAATCAAGGTCTTTTCGAAACCAATTGCAAACCAATAAAGAAAATACCAAAAACGACCAACCCCTCCATAAAAAACAGTGATAAAATACACGTACGGTTTTGAGGTTAAATTTCAGAGTTTCTACTGTTTTTATAGTTAAGAAGAGAGGATGTACTGAATATTGATTGCTCCGGCAAAAAGGTCATGGAATATCAGTTAGAACACCATGAGGATGAAGTCTAATGTATTGCCCCTTCTAAGATCCGCTCTACATGTGTATGTTTGGTCAAATTAGTGCATAGTTCAGTACCTACGTGTCACTCGTGACGTCAGCTTCAGATAATCACCACGCCCACCTAAGCTAGACTAATCAAAGATTGTTTCCCCACTCCGTTGTGTAACGATCTCACATCTGGCAGGCACCAGTGTAACATGAAGACTGAGCACAGCCCCTCATGACTTCCTCACCCAGAACAGAAGGTGGCAACTCGAGTTTCTGACTAGCTTACGAGGTAGGTTTGGAGAAACTTGAGGTAAGCGTGTTTTCAGAAATCAAATCACCTGGTGAAAAGTACCTTATTATGCCACAATGAAGGCAGCTGGAAGCTGACAAAACGTCGCACAGAAAACCTTTTGGCTGCATTTGTATCATGGTCAGCAACATTACTTCCAAATAACTAACGAAGCTGATAAAACTAGTTATAGAATCAAGCCTTTGATGGGTCAAGATCATTGGAAAATGCACTTTTTATGCGAAATTCGCACTTAAAAATGTGGTTTGGGCATATAAAAATTTCTGTACTCATGTTTTATAAATAAAAGGCATCAACGATGGAAAGGCATGGCAGATACAAAACAAGACACATGTGGTATCCCCAAAACCAAACACAAAAACCAGAACAGTCTTGTACTGTAAGCCCCATTGCTCATATTCCCATAACAGTCATATTAATTTTCTCTTCAGGGTGGGGCATGTTACCGACCAGCCTTCATGTCCCACACCTCCTATTGCGTCAGTTGCACAAATTCGATATCTTTGGATTTGTTGCTTTTTCTTAGTTAAAAAATGAAAACAGTGAAGAAAGTTGTTAATTCTTTCAGTGAAGAAAGTTGTTACTTCTTTAAGTTTTCTTATTCATTAATACACTCAAACTCTAAGATTTTATGCTCGAAATGTCTACCAGCTTCTATTTCACGCGATCACCCCATCATCATTTGATGTAGCGTAATCTGATCTGGTCTAAAGAACGTCGTTAAAACGTCAGTGAAAGAAAAACAACTAAACAACCTCCATGTTAAATGTTAATATTCAAACAGGCAACTTCAGACCATTAACATAAACATATCAGTAAGACTACTCTAAGGCTGTTTGTCATACTACATTTCGGCACAGCAATGGTAACAAGTGTTCTGGTGCGCTCTCTAAGATAAGCAATGTTTTGATTTTGAACGGATTGTTTTATTTATTTGCCTATTTGTTCAGCTGTTTACAAACAGCCAGGGCTGCCTATAGCCATAGGCTATTGCCAAGGGCCAACCCTGTGAGAGAAAAATACGTTACATATTAACCCTTGTCCTGCTGAGCCCTTATATATACGGGTTGCACATATTATGATGCCTGTACATTGTATGTGGGTTTAGTGGGTTTGGGGGAGCATTTCTCACTAAAATGCGGCATATTGCAGCAAATTGCATAGATAGGGGGAGGAAATCTGCAGCAGCAGTATAGAAGAGGTCAAGCTTTACTGATCTGAATAATCAACCAGCTAAAAGGCAAAATGATTCCCAGCAAGACAAGGGTTAAATCACTAGCATTAGCTTAGCATTAGCTCATTATAATGGTTACAAAATTATATGATACAGAAGAACTTTATTGCACGACAATTGTACATGGTACAATGTATGGCAACAACTATCAAACAAAGTACAAAATAGATGTATAGAATAAGACTTAACATCCTAATTAGCATAACAATATGGGCTAATACAAGTCTTTGATATAGTGTTATAATCGAGTTGGGCTACTCATGAGTTTCGGTATTCTTTCTAATAGCAAAGCAGTCTTTCATATATTTACCTATCTTTTCATTATGGGAGTTGTGCCATCTAAAGGTATATACAAATCTGTCTGTAGCATCGAGTCTCTTGAAATCTGCAGTACTGGATACGAGAAATGTGAACAGCTCATTACGTAAAATAGCGTATCTAGAGCATTCCATTATAAAGTGAAGTTCATCTTCAATATGCTTTGCACAGAAAGGACAGAACCTTTGGTCAGAGGCTACATTGTAGTATCTGCCTGTTTCAATATTAGATTTATGGCTACTGATTCTTAACTGAGTTATTGATTTTCGAATTTCAAAATTATTGATATCATATAATACAATCTGTACACGCTAAAAATCATATAGCAGGAGGTAGTGCATGTACTGGCATTAATCAACAGAGAATGTATCAACGAGGGAGAGCCAGGCTTTGGCTTTGAAGGAGGATAATGTGGGAGCTGTTTGTGTTTTAAGTGGAGAATAACTGAGTTCCATAACTGAGTGGCTCTATGAAGCAAGGTTTTCTGGGTTCGTGAACTTTGGGGTATTGGAATTCTAATCTAAGGCACTCCACTTTGGAGCAGCTAATGAAGTGCGTATTATGGCGCTCTCTCTTTCAAATATTGGTATCGTTTGGTTGGTTGGTTGGTTTGTCACAATGCACGAAAACCCAGATTTCCGGTACTTCCCGGGCAGGTACACCTCCGTTAAACCTGGCGCGGCCAGACAGTGTGCAGTGCTTTCCGGGTCCGGCGTGTGCGTACCGTAAAAATCTTGCGTTCTCCTGCACAGTCGGCTATGCGGTGATTCCCAGGCCTCGCACAGCCCGCGTGTTATACCACGCTGCGTAGATAACAATTAAGGGTTAATGACCCGCCCCGAGGTGTATATGGTGTCATAACGCCCGGTCCTTCGCTATAACCACCGAATAAAACCACCGAGTGAGCGAAGCGAATCATCGCGGTGTACATGTTGTCATAACGCCTGGTCCTTTGCTATAACCACCGAATAAAACCACCGAGTGAGCGAAGCGAATCATCGCGGTGTACATGTTGTCATAACGCCTGGTCCTTTGCTATAACCACCGAATAAAACCACTGAGTGAGCGAAGGAACAGGCGGGTTATTAACGTTATTATCATATAGCCTACTCAAACTCCTGTATGACGCATAGATCCCTTGGTACTATGCGTGTGAATTCCTTTGTCGAATTTCTAAAGATTCACATTTGTTCTTTGGTACATAGAAAGATTACAGATTGCATTTTGAAACCAAAATTTCCACAGAAAAAATTCGAAACATTGCAGTCTTTGGCTTTTTAGAACAACAAAACTCATTATCAATGTTAACAGAAGGAGTCATTCCCCCCTTGCAGTCAGTACTTATTCCCTCTGCTCAGGCATATGTTTTGCTCCTTTTGATTGGCCAAAGCCTGCATATCCCTTACTTTCTTGTGTGTATCGCTCCTTCTGATTGGTCAGAACGAATCGACACCGGCCCGATCCCCTCTGACCAATCAGAAGAGCGATACACACCGGCCTGGCCGGAATCTATGTGTGACGGCGTCATAACCAACGTGGAACGGGGCCTTCTGATTGGTCCGCGGCGCCTGGCTATATGATAATAAGCTTTAGTTCACAGCCATGCTGTGTAAACTGTACTTACGGAAGTTATAGGAGAATGATCTTCAACCGCTAGCGCTGTGACCTACTGTTCGCCAGTTTAGCAAATCAACACTATAGTATTGGATTCCAATAAGAATGTAACTGAAATCAAAACTCGTCTGCAATCGTCTGCAATCGATTTTTGATCAAAGTCTCTACTCCGGAATGTAGTTAGATTTTACCGAAGCTAACTTTAACGGTTTACGTTAGCGGTAAGGTAACAATTTGGCGCAGCAGAGAACCTGTCCTGTATGCAGAGGCCCTGGCAATAATATGGCCCAAGGCCACAGTAAAGTTCGAAGGATAAACAAGGAGGTTCTTGGGATAACGTGTGTGGTCTACCAATGGGGTTATCGAGAAACCAGGGCTGTTCAACTTGCATTTCGAAATTCTATGAGAGCGAAAGTTGTTCTCCATGAAAAGGGATTAGATTTAGAGTTTCATTTAATATATAAGTCTTCGTCAAATCCATAAGATAGTCAAGTGTTACATTGTTATAAGTTATGTATTGTGGCAATGTCTGCAGAGCGTTCTTTTCTTTTTCCTTTTTTTTTAAATTTCAACTTGCTTGCTTTTGTTCTATCTTGCTCTGGAACAAAAAAAGTGTGGCCTGGTACTTTAGAGGAAATTACAGTAGCACACAAACGATCTCATGCATAAACTTCCATGTGTTGTTTTAAAACAAATTGTGGCTCAACCAGACATAACAAAGGGTTTTTAAAAACAGCGTCGCTAAACAGCGCCAGCCGAAATAGACAAATACCGTACCAAAACAACATCTATACAAATACCCCATATGTGTGGGAAAATGCTGGATAAATTTCAAGTTTTATAATTGAGCGGTCTGAGTAAGCAGTCACCAAGCAGACACGAGCATTCTAGACTTCAAAAATAAACAAGACTGAACGGGGATTTGGTTGTTTTGTAAACACGTTTTTAATGTACCTATTCATAAACGTTTAAATGTACTTATTCATAATGGAAAGGACATATTTGTCCAATGACTTTAACCCGCGTAAGGATTTATACCCTAGTTACCATAGCATCCCGACCCAGTGAAAGTTCGGAATACAGGCATTTAGGTTTGGAGTATTTAAGTTCGACTGCGAGAAAGTTTTCTGGTATGGTGTTTATTTTCAAATTTTCTTCGGAGTACATGTGTCATGAACTGGGCTGAGTAGGTCCAGGTAACCTATATCAAGGAGGTTAGAGTAATTCTATATTTAATATTCTAACCTCTTTGCTTACATACACCAAGGAGGTCTTATCAAGATAAACATCCTTGCATACCAATTTTTAAATTGTTGTTGTTTTTTCCTGGGGGAATCAGACACTAGCGGGATTCCTTATGACGATCCGTTACTTACGAACTAGCCCAGCTACTTGAAATTACCTTTGTATTTGACTCAACATATTCAATGTTTCTTTGCGGTGGTAAATGTACAATTTCTTGCCGTAATTTTTGCGTTGGCAAGCGTGTTTGTATGTTAGACAATTACTGGGACACTCTTCTTGGACTGTAGACTTAGACTCTATTGTCCACGTGCGAAATGACCGGTAATGCCTAGGTTACACATAGCCGAATTTAGCTCCCGAACACCAGCCGACCCTTAGCCGACTCAGATCGGCTGGTGTTCGGGAGCAGTCTGACCAATTTAGGCCACGCCTATATTTTAGCGCCGAACATGTCCCGAACATCTCCCGACCAATAAATGACTTACTCCCGACTGTGTCCCGAATGCTAACTAACCTATTCCCAACCTTCCCGACCTCTAGCCGCAGACTGCCGAATCACTCCTGACTGATTCCCAACCGATTGCTGACCCTCTCACGACTTGAAAAAGACATAATCAGCGATTTACAAAAAAGTGGCCATTTTCGTTTTTAATCAAAATAATTCTTTCTTCTATCTTGTAAACATCACCAAAAGATCAAATTTGGATCACAGATAGCTCTAATACGGCATTTATGGTTCTTTTCGTTTTTGGCTGGATGTCGGTCGTGTGAAGTTCGGGGGTGATTCGCCTACGTCCTGGTAATAGTCATTTTGCTTGGGATTGAGTTAGCAGAGATTTGTCTACGGTTTTGGGGTGAATCGTTAGTAGGTTGGAAACAAGCTGGGAGTAAGTCAGCAGTGTTTATGGCTTGGTTAAGCAGTTAAAACTGACTGCTGACTTACTCCCGAACACCAGCCGAACACTAGCCGACCGTGCCGAACACCAGCCGACCACCAACCAACTCATTCCAGACCTGCCATTTAGAGCCGAATGTTTTGAACATTTTCAAAACATTCGGATGGCGCAGCCGAACACCAGCCGACTCAGCCGAACGCCAGCCGACTCAGCCGAACGCCAGCCGACTCAGCCGAATGCCAGCCGACTAAGCTCCCGAATCACCCCTAACCATAGTCGGGAGAGAGTCGGGAGCCAAATTCGGCTATGTGCAATCTAGGCATTAGCTTGTCTCCGAATTATGCTCAATAACGATAGCTCCAACGTCAAATTTAGGAGATGGGGAATCTGATGGAACGGGACGCATTGTGAGCTTGGGCAAGCTTCTAAGACCAGACTGAGGAACATCGCACGGTCACAAAGAAAAATAACACCGTGAGCCTGGATCTAATATTGCTGCCCTGGACGGAAATTGGATGGCCCAGACCAACAGTACCAGGGCCTGTACAGGCGAGCTTTCCGGCTCTAGGACTGATGCGCCCCGAGGAATCTTCTCAGCCCTGCCCCCCTCCCATGAAAGGCTAGTCCTGAACTCAAGTTGGTGGTTTTGCAGAGGGCTTAGAGGCCTGAGACATCTGCATGGATGGGACTTGACAAAGAATGCAGAAATCCAGATATTCTACAGGATGCATCACACAAAGGCATAGAAAACGGGACTAAACATGGCGTATTTGACTGCGGAGCACCAGTACATGCACAAAGATTGGAGCACTACAACAGCTGGCCATAAAAAAAAGAAAGGATACCTGAATTACAATACATTACATTAAAGATACATTCACTGACACGGGAACGTATTACACACAACAACACCAGGAAGCTTTACTTAGCTTTCATTAATCTTACTAGTTTAAAAAAAAACGATATTTACAATAAATCTACGAAGCTAACTCAAGGGGGGGGGGGGGGGCAAGGATCGGTATGAACGTAGATTTGCATGATAATGGCCGCAATGCTGCCGGATTTTCCCGACCGCGCACGCGCACTAAGCTTGTCAAACCGGGGAGGATAATTAGGTGATAATTGGCCGCTAAATTATGCAGCTAACACCTAAGTCCGGAGTCAGGCGTGCAGGCAGCGCAGGACGTGCGTATAGATTTCATGCTGACTGCACGGGTATTCGCAGGGACCGGCACATCCTGCACAGAGAAAGTGGTTCACTTCCGACAATTCGCAGGACGTGCCGGGTCCTGCACAGAAGGAGTGAGCAGGTAGACACGTCCTGCAAAGTCTCGGAAAACTTGGATCTGCAGGCACGTGAAACACCGTTTCCACCCCGCAAATTCGGCTTTTCATGCAGTGTCAACTCTTTTAGCTGTCGCATGTAGATGGAACTACTCCAAGACTTCCCGGAGCTGTAAATGCCCCCAGAAAACGTGGATAGCATCCCCTAACGGAGTAGCT
>NC_049985.1:17749757-17752026 GCF_000003815.2 Branchiostoma floridae | reverse complement strand
CACATAAGGTTGGTGCGTTTTCGCATAGTGATTCGTGCGTATCACAATAATTAACAGAGGAGCCTTTTCATTGTTTTGCTTAGGTAGCCAGAAAACATGGGACGTTCGTTACGACACCTGCTGATGTTCCTTCTCATCATCCTGAAGGAGCCCGACATGCCGGAAGCCGGATATAGAATGCCGGAAGCCGGATATAGATGTGCACGATATAGATGTTCAGCATCACGCTGCAACTGCTATAACATAGGCCTCACCAGCATACCTCAGAACCTCCCAACATCCATCTATCAGCTAAATTTGTCATGTAACCAGATAACAATGATTCAGGCTGGTACATTTGCAAATCTACCACAGCTACAAAAGTTGTACCTGGGCTCCAACCAGATATCACTGATTGAGCATGGTACATTTGCAAATCTATCCCACCTACAAGAGTTGGTCCTCAACATCAACCAGATAACAATGATTCAGAAAGGTTCATTTGTAAATCTGCCCAGGCTAAAAGGGTTGTACCTGCGCTACAACCAGATATCAATTATTCAGCCAGGTACATTTGCAAATCTAACCCAGCTACAAGAGTTGCGCCTGGGCGATAACAACATAACGATGATTCAGGCAGATATATTTGAACATCTAATCCACCTGAAAGAATTGTCCCTTGACGGTAACCAAATATCAATGATTCAGGCTGGTACATTTGCAAATCTACCACAGCTACAAGAGTTGTTATTGTCCCACAACCAGATAGCAATGATTCCGGAAGGTTTATTTGCAAATCTATCCCACCTAAAAGTTTTGCTCCTCCACTTCAACCAAATAACAATGATTCATGCAAGTACATTTACAAATCTACCCCGGCTGCGAATTTTGTATCTGTCTTTCAACAATATAACAATGATTCAGAAAGGTACATTTGCAAATCAACCCCGACTGGAAGTTTTGCGACTGAGAGGAAAACAGATAAAAATGATTGAGTCTGATTCATTTGCAAGTCTTATCCAAGTCAAAGAGTTATGGCTGTCGTACAACCAGATAACAGGCATTCAGCCTGGTACATTTGCAAATCTACCCCAGCTACAACAGTTGTTATTGTCCTACAACCAGATAGCAATGATTCAGGAAGGTTTATTTGCAAATCTACCCCAGCTACAAGAACTGTACCTTCACTCTAACCAGACAATGATTCATGCAAGTACATTCGCAAATCTACTCCGATTACGAAACTTGAACCTGGCCACCAACCAGATAACAATGATTCAGCCTTGTAAATTTGCAAAACTGCCCGATCTCCGACGTTTGGATCTTAGGTACAACAAGTTATCTGCCATTTCCCCTTTAGCTTTTGGCTTGTTGCCATCTAATTTCGTCATACAACTTAACGGGAACCCCTGGCAGTGTGACTGTAAGATTGTTCCCTTCAGGAAAAATACGACTGAATTTCCTACATTTAAGGACCAGCTAATCTGTGCCCAACCCCTCAAAATTCGTGGAAAAAAGCTTATAGATGTCAATCCTGAAGAATTTGTATGTGCAGTGCCAATCATATCAGCACTGCCTGTTTATCTGCAAGTAACATGTAACAACGTTTACAATGGTACAACAGCTGGCTCAATAACAGGTCCTGCATTCAAACAGAACAAAACAGGAGCAAGAATAAGTTCAACCCTCGAAACCACTTCAGGCAGACCAGAAAGTGACAGTTCCGAAGAATCTGTCCCCAGTTTCCCCATACCTGCTCTCATTGGCTCTGTCTGTGGTTCAATAGCTGGCATTGCCCTGATCGGCACCGTCATTCTCACAATCTGGTGCAAGAGGAGGAACAAAAATCCCCCTCCAAACTCTTCTTCACCCCCTATTCCTAACATGTCAGTTGCTGTAGTGAGCAGTGGCAAGGATCACCAGTATGAAGATATAGACCAACATAATCAGACAGGGCAAGGCCAGTCTCAGGCTAACCCCCGACCTCTGAACGCTGACAACCTGTCACATAACGTGCTAGCTGCCCTAAACCCAAACCCTATGTACAGAGGTGCAGGAGCACAATCAAAGGTGCTAGCTGCCTTAGATCCAAACCCCATGTATGTAGGTGTGGGAGCATCAGCAAAGGACCAAACATCTACTGCAATGATCAGTGGTCATGGTCAGACAGGGCAGGGACAGTCTCAGGCCATCACTGAGTCCAACACCACAGCTGCTGTAGTGGCCAGTGGTCATGATCACCACTATGAGGATATAGACCAAGATAATCCGAACGGGCAGGGGCAGTCTG
>NC_049985.1:17745549-17749190 GCF_000003815.2 Branchiostoma floridae | reverse complement strand
GCTGTAATGACCAGTGGTCTTGATCAACAATATGAAGATGTAGACAAATAAGACAGGGCAGGGGCAGTCTCAGGCCATCACTCAATCCAACGTAAACACCACAGCTGCTTTAATGACCAGTGGTTTTGATCACCAGTATGAGGATATAGACAAATTACATATTCAGACGAGGAAGGGCCAGCCTCAGGTTGTCGTATGGCACACGACGGGCTGTAGCAATGCAAAGTCCTTTGTACTAAGCCATAGGTCAGTCTCAGGACATTACTGAATCCAACAAAACCATAAAGTTGTTTTCCTATCCTTTTACATGACATTGTTAATTTCCACGTGACCCTACTAGGTTTAATAACAGACATTGCTGTTTTGTGATATACATTAGAACTTATGAATGGGGTTACACTAGTAAGTCAGTAACATTTCACAACTGTACAGTACCAAAGGTTTGTTGTCGGACATACATGTGTAGTTCCTGCAGTGCCTGGTCTGGTTTCTCTGGCTATCAACAGAACTCTTTAGGACTACAGCACCAGGCCTACATGTATTAAAGACCATAGTAACAGAACTCTTAGGGACTATAGCAACAGAACCCTTTAGGATCATAGCAACAGAATCTTTAGGATCATAGCAACAGAACCCTTTAGGATCATAGCAACAGAACCCTTTAAGACCATAGCAACAGAACCCTTTAAGACCATAGCAACAGAACCCTTTAGGATCATAGCAACAGAACCCTTTAGGATCATAGCAACAGAATCTTTAGGATCATAGCAACAGAACCCTTTAAGATCATAGCAACAGAACCCATTAGGATCATAGTAACAGAACCATTTAGGATCATAGCAACAGAACCCTTTAGGATCATAACAACAGAACCCTTTAGGATCATAGTAACAGAACCCTTTAGGGTCATAACAACAGAACCCTTTAGGATCATAACAACAGAACGCTTTGCAATCAACTCCTAATAAGTTGAAGGGGCCACCCAATTGTCTTGCGATCGATCAATCAATCAATCAATAAATAAATAGCAACAGAGCATTTGACGATCATAGAAACAGAACTATGATCATAACAACAAAAAAAGTTAAGGAACATAGCAACAAAAATATTTGTGATCATAGCAACATAAATCTATAGGATCAATTAGCAACATAAATCTAGGGGAAATAGCAACAGAACTGTTTACGACTGTAGTAACAATTGTTTACGATCATAGTAACAGAGCTGTTTACGATTATAGCAACAGAACTGCTTACGATCATAGAAACAGAACTGTTTACGACCATAGCAAGTCTTTATGCTTCAAGATTTATCTTATGGAGGACAAAGTCAGAACAAATGTATAGAAGAAGCGTCTAGATGGAAAGATTGTGAAAACTACAGGCAGGATTCCAAGAGCATTTAAAAGTGGCACAGAATGTACGGCTATAGGCCCAGTCCTCACACACTAAGGACTGTCAGTACAGAATGTACGGCTATAGGTCAGTTCCTCATACACTAAGGACTGTCAGCACAGAATGTACGGCTATAAGCCCAGACCTCACACAATAAGGACTGTCAGCACAGAATGTACGGCTATAAGCCCAGACCTCACACACTAAGGACTATCAGCACAGAATGTACGGCTATATGTCCAGTCCACACACTAAGAACTGTCAGCACAGAATGTACGGCTATAGGCCGAGTCCTCACACACTGAGGACTGTCAGCACAGAATGTACGGCTATATGTCCAGTCCTCACACACTAAGGACTGTCAGCACAGAATGTACGGCTATAGGTCCAGTCCTCGCACACTAAGGACTGTCAGCACATAATGTACGGCTATAGGTCAAGTCCTCAAACACTAAGGACTGTCAGCACAGAATGTACGGCTATAGGCCCAGTCCTCACACACTAAGGACTGTCAGCACAGAATATACGGCTATAGGCCCAGTCCTCACACACTAAGGACTGTCAGCACAGAATGTACGGCTATAGGCCCAGTCCTCACACACTAAGGACTGTCAGCACAGAATGTACGGCTATAGGTCCAGTCCTCACACACTGAGGACGGTCAGCACAGAATGTACGGCTATAGACCCAGTCCTCACATTCATGTACCATGGAAGGTCAAAGAATTGAGTAGACAGAAGTAATCAAGTAACACTCTGTTGTCCTTCATGTCTCATTATTTTGTAACTTCAGAACGTCTCCTGTATTGCTAAGAGTACCTGTAGATGTTTGGTAAATTTATTCAAATGGAACCAAGAAGTTCATCTTAGTGCGCACCATGCTATTAATGAATACACTATTAAGTAGATGAAACATTTTTGAGTTTTACAAATTAATTATATTTAGCAGGAACAACGTATCAAGCCGAACAGATCGTTCTTGTTGGTTTGTCATGGTTTCCTCCCAATTCATACACGAAGAGAAATCAGTTAAAAATCTGAACCAAAAAGTAACTCTAGCCAAATGTAACTCTATATAGCAGTATTATGAAGTTGTTCTTATGGGAAGGTTGAACAACAGATGTACATTTTTTCTTTCACGTTTTTATTGAGATCTCCGTTAAGCCTACGTCACATTTCCTACCCTGGGCCCTGCTTGACTTTTTGCGAACACGAAAAATTAATTTCTACCAACTAATCTGCAAAAGGCATGCGCTGCTGAACTGTTTTGGTACGTTTTGTGTCTTGTTGTCTTCTATATCGCGCTTGTCTCTCCCCCAAGCTACCCGGCTGGCCCCTTTGTGGAAATTTGACGTTAGCCTGAATATACACATTTAACGTTACTACGCTTCTTGGAGCTCTTGAAATAGAATTTAAAAAAAAATACGAGAAAACAAATGTACCAATTTACGTCTAAAGAACACGAACAGATGCTCTCCACACCATGTCCAGCTCCTGCACTAACGTTATAGAAAGTGGCACAACCCAAACTGATGACGTTTCGCGTAAGACGTCTCTGATACTCGGCGGACAGCAGCAAGATTTAACCACATAACGTATCAGGCTAAAACAGACGACAAACTCACACGTTACCGGTTATAATGTTTTTACTTACAAAGAAGCCTGTGGACAATTGGAAAACTAAGAGCAAACGGCTGCCCAAGTTTTTTTGACACTACGTAGCTAATCGTGAAACTGCACCCAATGGGAGTGTATGGCTGCCCAACTTTTTGTCAGTTTTAATCCCACAGAAAGGAAACACAGATGTTAGACAGCCCAAAGTTGCGTAGATCACACTTGGATATTGCTATTACGTAGTACACAAAACCCATGATATGATATAACATGTTTATAGCATGTCTATAATCAGAGTCTTTGAAAGCCAAGGACATAAAGGCTCGTACAGAAAAGTCCAGATGTTTCCTTCATTCTGTAATATTCAGTAGGGCAGGCAACTTTGTGACAGTTGAAGCTATTGCAAAGAAGGGAGTTTGCCGTGATAGCGAGTTTCCCACGTCTTCTCGGAGACGGGGGAAAACACCCTTCCACAGCAAAGTCCCTTCCACAGCAAAGTCCCTTCCACAGCAAAGTCTCTTCCACAGCAAAGTCCCTTCCACAGCAAACTCCCTTCCTCGGTAACTCCCTTTCCCGGCACAAGGGGACATAGCCAACGTTGAAAATCGCGGACCAACGCCCCCCCCCCCAAAAA
>NC_049985.1:17729266-17745137 GCF_000003815.2 Branchiostoma floridae | reverse complement strand
GGGGGGGGCGACTACTCTCTCTTCGCAGCCTGGCGCTGAATTTGGTCTGGTCTGGTTTTATCTGACTATAATAGTAACTGAAATCTTCACGATCATAGCACCAGAACTGTTAAGGATAATAGCAACAGGACTCTTTAGGGTTATGGCAACAGAACTCTATAGGATCATAGCACCAGAACTATTAAGGATCATAGCAACAGAGCTCTTTAGGGTTATGGCAACAGAACTCTATAGGATCATAGCGACAGAATTCTTCTAAGATCATTGCAACAAAACCGTTAAGAATCACATCAACGGACCTCTTTAGTATTATAGCAAAATAACTATCTAGCATCATGGCAACAGAAATCTTTACGATCATAGAAACAGAAATCTTAAGTATCCACGAAAAAACTTTTAAGGCTCAACAGAACTCCTAACGTTCCTGTTTTATAAAAGCTCCTCACACAAAAGAATTGAGTAGGGCTTTTAGAGACAGAAGTAACAGCAGCGTTTTCCTTCATGGAGCATTGTTTGTTTTCGTTTTATTGAAAGATACATGTAATAATACAAATAAAGGGACGAGGACGAAGTAACGGCGGACTCAAGTTGCAACCAACTCAATTTAGCGCCGCCACTTATACAAGAATTGAAAATGATATATTACGCAGGACTATAATAGATAAATAATAAGTATATACAGTAAGCGTGAGTCAAACACCCCTGACGGAAGAAAAATAAATCAGAAAATGATAACTGAGCTAAAAATGATTTCTTGATAATTATAATGTTAACATGTGTGGCCATTATAATTTTACAATTGACGTTGAAAGAACAGTAAACCCTACCACATAAAATTAACATTTCTTTGGCATCGTTTGCAAGACTAGTAATATCATATAAATGTTCATGTATCCTAAAAAGCATAACCGAGGTGGACTGAGCGCTGGTAAGTATGAATAGGGCAGTGCAATAGGTAATGTGAAATCGTTTCGTGTGGACAACCGCAGCTGCAGGCTGGACTTGAGTAAAAAGACTTTGATTCAAGCTGCAGGTGCCCATACGAAGTCGGGAAATGAGAATACAGGAGAGTCGAGAATCGAAGCTAAAATGGCTGAATTTGGGAGGGCGTACTGATTTATAAAAAATTGAGAAATTAGCATTGTTGGTCTATCATGTAGAGTCACGACGTGTGCGCTGTATAAATGGTTGGAAAATGCCCCACAGCCGGGTTAATTTCTTTAATTACTGCCGGGCACCCGCTCCCAGCTCCACCCACCAGTCTCACTCGTTTCCCACGTGGCCCCTGACCTACTGGCTCACTGATTCTCTCTTCGGTTCTTCACACGCCCAGACTGCTCTCCCTCCATTTAATTAGAGTGCCTGTGGATATCTGTATGAACACGACTAATGAATAAACTTTGTACAGCATGTGTAGCAGGAACAGTGCATCAACAAGAACTAAATAGACGGTAGATCTCGGTTTTCATAGCTCGTTTTCTTTAAATTCATGCATGACGAGAATTCAGTAGAAAATTCTGCACCAAATGCTAACTGTCAGAGTAATGCAATATATGGAAAAAAGCATTATCAACACGCCCATCTAAGTAAGGCTTTCCCCACTCCGTTGCGCAACATTCACACCGAGCTCTGCAATTGGTCGATTTGTGGTCGAGCACCCTCGTGACGTCAGCTTTAGACAATCACCACGCCCATGTAAGTAAGACTAATCAAACATTGTTTTTCTAACTTCATTGCGCCACAGCCACACCGAGCTCGCATCTGGGAGGCACTAGTGGAACAAGACGACTGAGGACAGCCTTTCGTGACGTCCTTTTAAGAGAATACAAACTGTCAATAGGCTGCCCAGCTTGAGAGGTAAGTTTGGAGAAACGTAAGGTAAGTAATATATATTTTCAAAACTCAAACCACCTGGTGAGAAAAATCCATTATGTCGCTATGAAGGCAACTGGAAGCTTCCAAAATGTTGCCGAGAAAATTCATAGCTGCAACATCGCTTTCAAATAACTTTCACAGGGCCAAATCATTAGAAAGATCACTTCACCAGAAATTACTGATTTTATTTCTTTGGATTCGCTCTTTTTTTCTTACTTAAAAAAATCCTACATTTGCCATTTAGTATATGAATGAATTCCAAACGCTAATATTGTGACAAGACCATTACAAAATGCTCTTGTCTTCCCAATTGTTTAGATTGTCCTATTTATTGAAACACTTAAAATGTGCAATTTAATGCTCGAAATGTCAAACAGCCTAAAATGTTGACTGATCGAGGAAAGGTTTCAATCTATATCAGCAAGTCTGTTTCTTCTTCTTCTATTTTACGACTCTGTTATCATCCTGCAATCATCTGTGAACCAAAGGATTACATTGATGTGGCCTTATCTTCTTATCTGGTCCAAACGGCGTCATGAAAATGATAATGAAAGAAAAACGAGTAAACAACCTCCATGTTAATGTTAATATGCAAACAGCCAGCTCCAGACAATCAGCACAGTCATATCAGTAATATTCGCCATTATTGTAGCAGTTACTCAATCATCAGGGATAGGACTTTAGAAATGGTCTGACGTTTCAGGGAGAATCTCTACCTTTCCTCAGTGACTCTGAGCAGATCTGTTGAGCAAGTTTTATACCCACCCTATATTGATATTCAAAGGAGATGAAGACAAATATTGGATAGTCAAATAGGAAACAAAAGTAAGGCTATGTCAAAACATGGTTGATGCAAATGAGTCAATTAGTCTTTTAGGACAGGACGGAGGCTACTTGGACGTTTGGTCGTTTCCAAAATGATATCCAGTTGCTTCTAAATCAGTAACTGCCGTTATGCGTATCGCATTGCCTGGATGTCCTAACTTAAGTTAACTAAACTAAACTTAAGTTAATTAAGCTATATTTGTTTGCCGCGCGTTTCATTCCGCTGCTAAATCACTCAGCCGCAGTGACGCCGCGAACGTGCTCTACAAGATCTCAACCAGCATCACAGCCACCCCAAAAAGTGCCACACACTATGAGGGGCTGTCAGCTCCTTCTCGTACTGAGAATAGCCTGGCATTCTACCCTCCGTTATCCCGAGTAGACTTTCGCCTGAACTGAACTTAGCGCCCCAACCAGGAGTAGAGGTCAGCAAATCATGGGCTTCGCGAAAGAAAACGACACAGAAGTACAAAACCCTCTCGATGACATAAAGAAGTGTGTCGAAAACGGAACGTTTCTTTCATCTTATTTTCCAGTAGAGGCGTTAAATACTTTATGAAAGTACGAGTATTTCTGGAGGAGACAGAAGCCTGCAAAATTCTTTTCGACACCAATTGCAAAAAGATAAAGAAATACCAAAAAAGGCCAACCCCTCTATTGTTTCTACTGTTTTTATAGTTAAGAAGAGAGGATGTACTGAATATTGATTGCTCCGGCAAAACAGTCATGAAATATAAGTTTAAACACCGTGACGATTAAGATTTAATGTATTTCCCCTTCTAATATCTGGTCTACATGTATAAGTTTGGTCAGTTTCTGGTCCATTAGTGTTTATTTGAGCACCTTCGTGTCACTCGTGACGTCAGCTTCAGATAATCACCACGCCCACCTAAGCTAGACTAATCAAAGGTTGTTTTCCCCACTCCGCTGCGTATCGGCCACGCCAAGCTCACATCTGACAGGCACCAGTGCAACACGAGGACTGAGCACAGCCCAGCATGACTCCCTCACCCAGAACAGAAGGTGGCAACTAAAGAGTTTCTGACCAGCTTGCGAGGTAGGTTTAGAGAAACTAAGGTAAGCGTGTTCTCAGAAATCAAATCGCCTGGTGAAAAGTCCTTCATAATGCCCTAGAGAAGGCATCTGGAAGCTGACAAAACGTCGCGCAGAAAACCTTATGGCTGCTTTTGTATCATGGTCAGCACCAACTTTCAAATAACTAACGAAGCTGATAAAACTAGTCATAGAATCAAGCCTTTGACGGGTACCGATCATTGGAAAATGCACTTTGTACGCGAAATTCTAACTTAAAAATGCGGGTAGGATATGTTTTTTTAAAAATTGTCCTTTATTCATTTTTCAAAAATAAAAGGCATCAACAAAGGAAAGCCATGGCAGATACAAAACTAGACACATGTGGTATCCCAAAAACATAAAAACCAGAACACAGTCTTGTACTGTAAACCCCATTGCTCTTATTCACTTAACAGTAATATTTCTCTTCAGAGTAGAGCATGTTACCGACCAGCCTTCATGTCCCGCCCCTTCTATTGCGTCAGTTTCACCAATCCTTTGGATTCGTTCGTTTTTCTGAGTTGAAAAAAAAAAAAAGAAAAAAAAAACAGTGAAGAAATTCTTTCAGTTTTCTTTTTATTAATACACTCAAACTCTATGGTTTTATGCTCGTATAGTGTTGACTTTGGCTCCTGTCCAATGTGCCTTGTCTAAATCAGAATGCCTGTTTCGTGTTTTCTTTCATTTCACGCGCCCATTCCTTCATCAATCGAGAACCAAGGGATTAAATGGACGTGCCCGAATCTGATCTGGTCAAAACTACGTCGTGAAAATGTCAGTAAAAGAAAAACGAGTAAACAACCTCCATGTTAAATGTTAATATTCAAACAGCCAGCTTCAGACCATCAACATTCAATTTACCATATCAGTAAGACTACTCTAAGGCTGTTTGTCACTCTGCATTTCGGCACAGAAATGGTAACAAGTGTTCTGGCGCTCTCTCTAAAGAATTGTAATATTATATAGCCCTCGGGCATGAATATGCAATAAAGATTATTATTATTATTCTTCTGCATGTTTTGCGTTTGCACGGATTGATTGTTTTCATACAGTTTGCAATTGTATGCTGATAACGTTTGATTTCTCTGCATGATTAGACTTTGTAGGGGTGAGTTATTTTTGTAGAGTGTGTATACTAATAATGCTTCATTGTACGGATTGGCTGTTTTTCTATAGTTTGTATGCAAATGTTTTATTGTTCAGCATGGTTTAATTGTGTGAAGATTGTTTTATTACCTCCATGAAATGTCATGGAGGTTATATTTACCTCCATGAAAAAATGGAGGTATAGTTTTTGGTGTGTCTGTGTGTGTGTGTGTGTGTCTGTGTGTCTGTCTGTGTGTCCGCATATTTGTGGTCAGCATAACTCATGAAGGGCTGGGTGGATTGGTTTCATACTTGGTGTGTTGGTAGTGTGTGATGAAAGCTGGAAATGATTAGATTTTGGGCCCCCTAGCGGCATTTTAGGCATGCAGGTAGCTTAGGCAAAGATGTTCATAATGATATATATGTTATGCAAATGAGGACTTTATTTGCATAATTAATGAGGAAATTATATAGTTCCATTGTTTTCAATAACTGGACAAAATAAATGTAACACATGTTAATTATGATAGGTGGGATGTAAGCAGATAGCAAATATGGTAATGGAAACTTATTTGCATAATTTATGGAAAAATTGCAAAACCTTAAGATCAATAATGGGAATTTTACAATTGTGACATGTGTACGTTAGCCAATGATCAACAACACCATGCATAAATTATGTTAATGTGTTAGTCAATTGCATGAAATTTACGAAAGCTTTAAATCTTCATGGAGGTATGTGGTCGCAAAACTCTAGTTTTGTATAGTTTGACGACATTACTGTTCTGGTTCTTCGCTCTATGACCATAGCATTTTAAAACTCTTTTCTATATATTTTATTGACTTTAGCTTTTAATTCTAGCTGTATGATAATAATCACGATTCTATCATTTCTACATACTTTACCATCATTATTTTTCTGCTACTTCAGTTGTACGATAATGATTATTGAGTTTTATAATATGTAACGTTATCACTATCCATTGTCACATGTCATTGTATGTTACCTATTAGTAAGTATGTCCAACAAATGTGAAAATATTATATACTTTAGCAGAGGAGAATGTTGTTTGTTTTGCTCAGGTAACCAGACAACATGGGAAGAAAGCTGCGACGCCTGCTGATGTTCCTTCTCATCATCCTGAAGGAGCCCAACCTGCCAGACGCCGGCCGCACCTGCTCGCCATCATCGGTTCAGAAAACCGGCCGCAGCTGCGAACCACCGCGCTGCGATTGCAGTTTTCTGGGCCTCACCAGCATCCCTCTTAACCTTCCATCATCCATCACAGATT
This sequence comes from Branchiostoma floridae, assembly GCF_000003815.2. NCBI lineage: Eukaryota > Metazoa > Chordata > Leptocardii > Amphioxiformes > Branchiostomatidae > Branchiostoma > Branchiostoma floridae. The sequence continues at coordinate 17,738,985 of NC_049985.1, read as the reverse complement.
TAGATTTGGCATATAACAAGATAACCATTATTCAGAAAGGTGCATTTGTAAATCTACCCCAGCTACAAAAGTTGAACCTGTTCTCTAACAATATAGCAATGATTCCTCCTGGTATATTTGCAAATCTACCCTGCTTACAAACGTTGGACCTGTCCTACAACAATATAGCAATGATTCCACCGGGTGCATTTGCAAACTTCACCTTGCTACAAGTGTTGCGCCTGGCCGAAAACAAGATAACAATGCTTCAGAACGGTGCTTTTGTAAATCTACCCCAGCTACAAAAGTTGAACCTACAGCACAACCAGATAACAAAGATTCAGCCAGATGCATTTGCAAATCTACCCGGGCTACGACAGTTGTGGCTTTCCAAAAACAAGATAACACCGATTAATCCAGGTATATTTGCAAATCTACCCTGGTTAGAAAAGTTGTACTTGGGGGGCAACCAGATAACATTGATTCAGGAAGGTACATTTGTAAATTTGGCCCAGCTACAAGAGTTGCAATTGGACCTGACCAACAACCAGATAACATTGATTCCGCCGGGTGCATTTGCAAACTTTACCTTGCTACAACAGTTGTACCTGGGCAGCAACAAGATAACATTGATTCAGAAAGGTACATTTGTAAATCTTACACGGCTACGAGAGTTGTACCTAAACTACAACCAAATAACAATGATTCAGCCAGGTGCATTTGCAAATCTACCAGGGCTACGAGAGTTGTGGCTGGACAACAACCAGATAACAACGATTAAGCCAGGTATATTTGCAAATCTACCCCAGCTACAAGAGTTGAACCTACACTACAACCAAATAACAACGATTAAGCCAGGTATATTTGCAAATCTACCCCAGCTACAAAAGTTGTACCTACACTACAACCAAATAACAACGATTAAGCCAGGTATATCTGCAAATCTACCCCAGCTACAAAAGTTGTACCTTACGAACAACAAGATGTCTGCCATTGCCCCTTTAGCTTTCAGCTTGTTGCCCTCTAATCTAGACATAAAACTTGACGGGAACCCCTGGCAGTGTGACTGTAAGATGGTTCCCTTCAGGCTAGATTCGACTGAATTTCCTTCATTTAAAGACCAGATAACATGTGCCGAACCCGCTAACTTACGGGGACAGAAGCTTTCAGATGTCAGTCCTGGAGATTTGGTATGTCCAGAGACAACCACATCAGCACTGTCTGTTGATGTTCAAGTAACCTTAAAGTTTAACAATTCTTACAAAGACACAACAGCCGGCTCCACAGTCAAAAACAAGAAAAACAAAACAAGACCGACAATAGCTTCACCCCTTAAAAGCAACAGTTTCCATGCTGATACCCGAGAAACTTCTATAAACTATCACAATTGGACAGCAGCAGGCTCAACAGTAGGTCCTGCAGAAAAAAGAGCCAAAACCACAGTAATAATAAGTTCAACCGTTAAAACCACTTCAGACAAGTCGGAAACTAAACGTTCCCATGCTGATACCCAAATAACATCTAATGACTATTACAACAGCACAACAGCAGATCTTAAAGGTAAAAGAGGCAAAACTGGAGCGACAGAAAGTCCAACCCTTCAAACCACTTCAGACAAGCCGGAAACCAAACGTCCCCATGCTGATACCCAAATAACATCTAATGACTATTACAACAGCACAACAGCAGATCTTAAAGGTAAAAGAGGCAAAACTGGAGCGACAGAAAGTCCAACCCTTCAAACCACTTCAGACAAGCCGGAAACCAAACGTCCCCATGCTGATACCCAAATAACATCTAATGACTATTACAACAGCACAACAGCAGATCTTAAAGGTAAAAGAGGCAAAACTGGAGCGACAGAAAGTCCAACCCTTCAAACCACTTCAGAAAAACTGGAAAGCAACACTTCCAAAGAATCTGTCCCCGGTTTTCCCATACCTGCTATCATTGGCTCTGTCTGTGGTTCAATAGCTGGCATTGCTCTGATCGGCACCATCATTCTCACAATCTGGTGCAAGAGGAGGACCAAGAATCCCCCTGCAAACTCTTCTTCACCCCCTATTCCTAACATGTCAGTTGCTGTAGTGAGCAGTGGCAAGGATCACCAGTATGAAGATATAGACCAACATAATCAGACAGGGCAAGGCCAGTCTCAGGCTAACCCCCGACCTCTGAACGCTGACAACCTGTCACATAACGTGCTAGCTGCCCTAAACCCAAACCTTATGTACAGAGGTGCAGGAGCACAATCAAAGGTGCTAGCTGCCTTAGATCCAAACCCCATGTATGTAGGTGTGGGAGCATCAGCAAAAGACCAAACATCTTCAGCAATGATCAGTGGTCATGATAAGACAAGGCAGGGACAGTCTCAGGTCATCACTGAATCCAACACAACAGCTACTGTAGTGACCAGGGTTCATGATCAGCAATATGAAGATGTAGACCAAGATAATGAGAGAGGGCAGGGCCAGTCCAACCCAAACACCACACCTAATCAGAAAGGGCAGTCTCATGCTAACACGCAACCCCTGAAAGTTGAAAACCTGACACATCACGAGTTGGTAGCTGCCTTAGATCCGAACCCTATGTATATGGGTGTGGGAGCATTATCAAAGGGCCAAACATCTACAGCAATGTCCAGTGGTCAATATCAGACAGAGCAGGGCCAGGGTCAGTCTCAGAACATCACTGAATCCAACAACCCACACAAGACAGCTGCTGTAGTGACCAGTGGCCATGCCCATGAGTATGAAGATGTAGACCCCCAACATGATCACACAGGGCAGGGTCAGTCTCAGGCTATCATGGAAGCCAGAAATCCATCGTATGGCACAGGGCAGATTACCTCAGAGCAAAGTTCCATGTACAAAGCCGTAGGTCAGTCTAATGACATTACTGAATACAACACAAACACCACATCTGCTTTAGAGACCAGTTGTCATAATCACTTGTATAATGATATGAGCCAACATAACGAGACAGGTCTGGGCCAGTCTTGGGCCTTCATGGAAGCTAGAAACCCATCGTATGGCACAGGGCAGATTGACCCAATGCAAAGTCCCCTGTACAAAGTCGAAGGCCAGTCTCAGGCCATCTCTGAATCCAACACAAAACCATAGTCACTATAGTGACCAGGTCATGGCCATGACCATAAGTATGAAGAAATAGACTGTGTAACCAGACAGGGCTTTGACTGTTTCAGTCAATAACTGAATTCAGCACAAACACCGTAGCTGTTGTAGTGACCAGCGGCCATGATCATCAGACAGAGCAGTGTCAGTCTCAGGCCATCAATGAATCAAACACAAACCCCGTAGCTGTTATATAGTGACCAGAGTCCGGCCATATTCAGACAGGGCAGGGCCAGTCTCAGGCCATCGCTGATGATGAGACCATCTACCCTGTCCCTGAAGCCAAAAGATGTTTGTATGAGATGTCTGCAAACGCCGCTCCAAGGCAACACACTAAGGTGAATTTTCTTGTTTCCTCGGACAGAAAACACTTAATAAAGATAAGATGAACCCTCTCCCCTGTCATGAGGCGGATACCCCCGTGCATGTTTAGCCAGATGGTGCCATGTATATGAAACCAGAGATGTTCTGTATGAGATGCATCACAACGCTGTTAGACTACATAGACCTCATTTATCCCTTGTCAAATAACTTTATTTATGAACAACTTTAGTTGCTTGTAGTGGACCCAACATGCTATGTATGACAGCACAGTCCCTTTAAAGGAGCGTCTTACAGCTTTCCTTATATCCTGTGTGTGGTTTTGTGCAACACTCAAGTTGTTTTGTTATCTGCTATGTTTATAGTTGTTTGCAATGTAACTGATTTCCTACTCGGTTTAATGCCTCTCGGGAAGAAGTTCCACCCTGAAAGCTTCTTACCTTGAACTACATCGTTATGGAACAAGCTTCCTCTGGATTACTTCCCTGATGGGTGCGTTAGATTAAACATTTTAAGTCAATGGTAAACAAACATCTGAAATGATACTTCAGGACAGTAACCCAAACATTTAGAGGCTCTTTTTGTGGTGAACCTAAAGTAAAAAAAAACACAAACTCTGGAGTGAGGGCCTTAACCTTAACATCAATTATTACGCTTTTTTAACAGATGTTGTTTGGGCAGTGTAGCTGTACTGATGTGTTTGTGTTATGGGGATATACAGTAGAGCTAAGGAATTGGATTACAGTAGTAAGTCAGTAACATTTCAGTATTGCACAGTATAGTAGGTTTGCTGAGGGTTTTACATTTGTGGTAGAAAGTGATATATGGCGAATTGCAAGTTCCTGCACGGACCAAGTATTCAGGAGTCCGTCTTTGCAGTCACAGTGCCTGGCCTTGTATGGTTTTATATGACTATTATAGCAACAGAACTCTTTGTGATCATAGTAACTGAACTTTCTAGTATCATGGCAACAAGACTGTTTAGAATCATAGCATCAGAGCTCTTTACCCCCATAGCAACAGAACTCTTTACGCCCATAGCAACAGAACTGTTACAAATTATAGCAACATTTAGGACAATAGCAGCATATCTCTTGGCGATCATAGAAGCTTAACGAGCATAAAATAGAAGTCTTTGGGATTAAGGCTCATAGAAACAGAACACTGTACGTTCTTTACGATAATAGCAACAGAACCCTTTATCCTTCTAGATTTATGTTATAGAGAACAACCCCAGAACAAAGAAAACAGACAACCGTTAGATGTTAACGTTGTTAACAGGCTTCAAAGAGCATTTGAAACCAGCACAGAATGCGCGGCTATAGGCCCAGTCGTCACACATTAAGGACTGTCAGCACAGAATGTACGGCTATAGACCCAGTCCTCACACACTAAGGACTGACAGCACAGAATGTACGGCTATAGGTCCAGTCCTCACACACTAAGGACTGTCAGCACAGAATGTACGACTATAGGCCCAGTCCTCAAACACTAAGGACTGTCAGCACAGAATGTACGGCTATAGGTCCAGACCTCACATACTAAGGACTGTCAGCACAGAATGTACGGCTATAGGTCCAGTCCTCACACACTGAGGACTGTCAGCATAGAATGTACGGCTATAGGCCCAGTCCTCACACACTAAGGACTGTCAGCACAGAATGTACGGCTATAGGCCCAGTCATCACACACTAAGGACTGTCAGCACAGAATGTACGGCTATAGGCCCAGTCATCACACACTAAGGACTGTCAGCACAGAATGTACGGCTATAGGCCCAGTCCTCACACACTAAGGACTGTCAGTACAGAATGTACGGCTATAGGCCCAGTCCTCACACACTAAAGGTGGGTTTACACCTGCGTATATTTTCAAGTGCGCGTGAGTTCCGCATGAAATTTTGTCAATACGCGGCCGAACGCCCAACATTTGGATTTTTTTGGAATAAATTAAATTGTATGTCGAGCCCATCTGGCGTTTGAATTACGACTTCAGCGTTTTCATTTCGCATGAGATGCGTATGATTGCAACTGAAATGCGCAACAAAATTTTCCGTACTGCGAATAGATTCGTATGGGGTACGTATGTTGGGCGTTTTCCGGACGCACACAACGCCTACCGACCGCATGTCTGACGCACCTGGTGCTAACTACATTCCAAACGCATTTTAGGTGTGTCAGAGGAACAGTTTGTGTTACATATACTTTTGTTTGCGAGCATTGCCAATAGAGTATTTTTGTTAGAGGAACCCATTGTACTACGTATGCTTTTGTTTACAGGCAGTGCAAGTAGAACATTGACAAGTAAACAGTGAAGAGGTTTTTTTTATTCATTTGCGAAGCAGTGAAGCAGTGACACTGTCCTTTTACAGTAATGTGGGCCATCATTTACCTTTAGAAGTTATGTGCACTGTTAAGATTGTGTTTGTTTTCACTTTGTCCTTAATGATTTCCCCTATCATCTTAGTATTTCAACTACTATAAAAATCACACCCATAAACACCACAAAACGTATTCAAGATCTTTATTAAAACCCGTAAATTAAACAATTATGAAACCTTACGCCCTCTTTCAAAGTTGTAATATGGCTCTATATTGCACCTTTATATCATGTGGTTCTACACACAAAAAAGTGCCATTATCAGCAAATTAAGTCAAATATCTGTTACACAAAATGGCACGTGTGTCACACAAATTGACCCAGTGCTTGAGCAGATTCCTCTACATCTTCCCGTCCCTGGAGGCTCTGTTGGGACCAGTTACATTCATGGTTTCCTGCAAGTTGTGACCATCTCTCCATGCCCCCGGTACAAATTCGTCGGTCCTGGCCTGGATCTGACATCATAAACCGGAAGATTCCAAAAAATCCCTATCGACCAGAGGATTTGTCCATTCTGTCCAGCGCTAATAGAAGACGAATATCACTTTATGGTTGTATGTCCCAAATATTCCGATATACGCAATTCTCTATACAGAAGGCTGTCATTTTGTACACAAGGATTTATCCAAATGGACCTGAAGTGCAAATTCAAATACATAATGACATGTGACAATCCCTGCATGGCAGATATAGGAAAATATATCAAAGAAGGTTTAGACATTAGAAATTCCCCAAATGATTGTAAAAGCCTCCAATGAATGTCAGAAACCTATCCCATACTACAACTCCTGTATTAGTTAGATAAGCCTTAAGTTATGTTATAGCACTGTAGTTATGTAGATGCCATACTTTGTACCTCGTACAATTGTTGTGCAATAAAGTTATATACATCTTGAGATGATTTTTTTTTGTCTGGAGTCAGATGCAACTTCGTATTTATTCCAAATCTGGAGTGTGCGTCGATCACGCTATCAGTACGCGTAGTATGCGCAAAGCGATCGTAGAACGCACGGTACTAAATCGTGATCTATATGTGCATTCGTTATACGGTCGCTCATGGTGCGTTGTGTCTGCGCTGTAAGAACGCTATGTACTCGCATTGCCGCGATTTCCGCGTATTACTGCGTGTAAAGCGCAAACATGTAGCGTCTTCATAGCGCAATCGACCGACGTGGGACCACTGTATTGCGCATCCCTAACGTTTTGGGCACCAAACTGCGTACGAATGATAGTTTTGTGCATGTCCAAAACTATCAGACGAACTGGGCGTATATTTTCGTTTGCCTGCGTACGTGAAACTTTCTAAAGACGATTCAGATGCGATAGAGGTGCGACTTGTGCGTGAGGCCGCGTATTGAAGAAATTAGTCAAAATGTCGAAAAATGTCAAAACGGAATTCATGCGGCATGAAAATATACGCAGGTGTAAACCCACCTTAAGGACTGTCAGCACAGAATGTACGGCTATAGGTCCAGTCCTCATATACCATGGAAGGTCAAAAGAATTGAGTAGACAGAAGTAACACTCATGTGTCATTATTTTGTAACTTTGGAACGTTTGTGCTGTTTTACTTAGAGTACATTTATTCAAATGGAACCAAGGAATGCATCTTTGTTCACACCATGCCACTACTGAATACACTATCGAATAGATGAAATATGTTTGAGTTTTACAAATTAATATCTAGCAGTAACAACGTATCACGCCGAATAAAGAGTTGTATTTGGATTGTCATCGTTTCATCTTAATTCATGCATGGAGAAAAATAAGGTAAAATCTGAACCAAAAAATCAGTCTAGCAAAACGTAAGTCTATATAACAGTAACTTGATTTAGAAAGGTTGAACGTTTTTATCAATTTTTAAGATCTCCGTTAGGCTCTAGGCCTACGTCACATTTCCTACCCGGGGCCCTGCTGGGCTGTTTGCGGACACGAGAAATGAAAGTTTCTGACTTTCACTAACTAAAAATATGCATAAGGCATGCGATGCTGAATAATTTTGGGTACATTTTGTGTTTTTGTTGCTTTTTATATCGTATCTTTCGTTCCCCTAAGCTGCCCGGCCGGCCCCTTTGTGGAAATGCAACGTTAGCCTTACGAGTATACACATGTACGAAACTAAGCTTCCTAGAGTCCTTGAAATGAAAGAAAACAACAAAGAGGAAATATGTACCAGCCTACGTGTAAATAATACGAACAGATGCTCTCCGCATCGTGTCCAACTCCTGCACCAACGTTAGAGAAAGTGGCACAACCCAAACTGATGGCGTTTCGCGTAAGACGTTTCTGACCCTTGACGGACAGCAGCAGCAAGATTCTTAACCACATAACGTATCAGGCTAAAACAGACAACAAACTCACACGTTACCGGTTATAACGTTTTTATTTACAAAGAAGCTTGTGGACAATTAGAAAACTGCACCCGCTAAGAGCTAACGGCTGCCCAACTTTTATGACACCTAGTGGATAATCTAGAAACTGCGCATCCATCCAATGTGAGTGTATGGCTGCCCAGCTTTTTGTCAGTTTTCATCCCACAAAATCCCACAGAAAGGAAACACAGATGTTAGACAGCACAAAGTTTTGCGTAGATCACACTTGGATACTGCTATTACTTAGTACACAAAACCAATATTTACAGCATATCTATAATCAGAGTCTTGGAAAGACAAAGGCGTAATTATAAAGGCTCGTACAGAAAAGTACAGATGTTTCCTTCATTCCGTAATATTCAGCAGTGCAGACAACTTCGTGAAAGCTCATGCTAATGTACATTTCGGTCTGCGAGAAAAAAGAATAATACCTTTGCATGGCATATTAATAAATTACGTGTACATTATCACTTCAGAGGCGCCAAGAGGCTGTTCAGAGGTTGGTTCTTAACAAAGCATTGAAATATAACAGACTTTTCCTGGGGTAAGTCATTATAAAAGGTAATTCCTAGAAGAAAATGTGACCAAATTATTTTGCAGGCATACGAAAGTGTGATAACTTGTAAAGTAGTTCAAAATGATTTCAAAGATGTTGACAAAAATGGACCAAACTTAGCGGAAAGCCGAACTGCCTTCAGTCTCTCGTGGCCTCAGTCAGGAAAATGGCGGATCAACAAGGGAACAGCGGAGAGGAATTCAACCTACTGGGACGTTTTTTCGTAACATTTTTCATATAAGAATACCTTTATCTACCTAGAAATGGTGTAATTCTCCAATATCGGTAACAGTCCGGCCAGGAAATGAAAAATGGAGGAAATATTCCACCTACTGGGACGGCGGGGAGTTCGGATTATTCTTATATTATATTTTTTTTTCAAATATTCAGATGAACATATAAAACGACAAAATTCAAGAATTAAGAAAACCTGGGCAAAAAAGCAGGTCAAACTAGTACAGACTTTGAAATATTGGCAACAATCAAGCCAGAATTGAGAAAAATGGATAAAACACAGAAAAAAACTAAAGACATGTTTCAACTATCCAGAATAAAAAATTAAAGATATAGATTTTAAATTTCAAAAGTTAAAATGCGTCACTCGATCCCTCTGATTTGGTTCAGTCCCTCCTGGGTGCGATAAAACAAACATGTGTCCAACCCTGGTGTGTCACTAGTCCAACCCTGGTGTGTCACTAGTCCAACCCTGGTGTGTCACTAGTCCTCCCGAGGGCTCGCCTGGCCACAGGTCTATCAGCTGGGAAGCAGCTTGTCGTTGTCCTCCCCCGGCTTGACTCAAAGCTCTTACAACAAACAAACAAATAAACAAAGATACAAAAAGGAAACACATGGTGATATGTGCCCTGCGTGTCACGGGTGCCCTGTGTGTGACGTTTGTGTATGTGTGTGTGTGTGTGTGTGTGCGGTGCACATGTGTGTGACGTGTGTGTTTGTGCGTGCGTTGTATGTGTGTGCGTG
>NC_049985.1:17727897-17728973 GCF_000003815.2 Branchiostoma floridae | reverse complement strand
TCGGTAGGGGATAGACAGGGGATAGAACGAGACACAAACATCGGTCGGAGATTGGTAGGAGATAGAAGAGACACAGACAGCAGACAGAGGTGGGTAGAGGATAGGGAGGAGATAGAAGAGACACAAACAGCAGACAGAGGTGGGTAGAGGATAGAGAGGAGACAGAAGAGACACAAACAACAGTCAGAGGTGGGTAGGGGATAGAGAGGAGACAGACGAGACACAAACAACAGTCAGAGATGGGTAGGGGATAGAGAGGGGATAGACGAGACACAAACATCGGTCGGAGGTGGGTAGAGGATAGGGAGGGGATAGAAGAGACACGAACAGCAGACAGAGGAGGGTAGAGGATAGAAGAGACACAAACAGCAGACAGAGGAGGGTTGAGGATAGGGAGGGGATAGAAGAGACACAAACAGCAGACAGAGGAGGGTAGAGGATAGAAGAGACACAAGCAGCAGACAGAGGAGGGGAGAGGATAGGGAGGGGATAGAAGAGACACAGCGAACAGCAGACCGACTTTGGAGCCCAATGTCCGACTGTTGTACGCAGCTCAGAGCCTCGAACCAACCCGGAGGAGGGCTTAATTTGGACCAGCCGACTGACATCTGAGACCCCCACCCCCCTTTTCAGCGGGCCCTTTCGGGAGGCCGAGTGGCTCACCAGGGTACCCTGAGTACGGGGCTGTGTACCTAGGTAGAGATCTGTTCCAAGTAGCTGTACCTTCAGGGTGCAGGGTTGTTCATGTACAGATTCGCCGAACCTGAACACCTAGGACACCTGAACAAAATAAATCCAATTGAAAACATTTTATATACTAAATATAGATACCAAAACAGTAAATATTGTCTGATAACAAATTTGCCAACTAAGCACTTGAAAATTAGAAAAAAACTCGGGTTTTAGATTAGAACATTAAATTCTATATAATAAAATCGCAATTTGTTGCTTATAAAATAAAATAAGCAGGTGGCACTGTTTATAAAATGTCCGTTGGCTACTTGTATAGCCGAAACATAACAGGAAAACTTATCTAGGTCCATGTCGGGACCTGAAGCATGTTAGGTACACAGCCC
>NC_049985.1:17712103-17722002 GCF_000003815.2 Branchiostoma floridae | reverse complement strand
ATAGAAAGTGGTGAAGTTCCATGATACAATACATGGAGGCAGGATCTGACAGCTCAAGCATGTACTAATGTAGGTATTTCCCGACGTAAGACTATGCTGTGGTCCCTTACCCTATGCACTGGATAGAGACAGAATTTGAAGACTTTAGATGTAAAATATGATCTTAATAAACAACAAAATATGTGAAATGTGCAAAATTCCCTCCCTCATCACTGAATGTGTTTGCGATTTTTGGTGCTGAATGGTCCCCACTTTAGTGAAGGCAATTTTACACCCAGCAGAACTTTGTGGCAAACCTGTCATCACCTCTAGGATGATGAACAGAACTGAGAACAGTGGATATCCTGACCTGGTGGGCAGCTGGAGTCCCCGTAACCTCTCTGGTCCAGTGCGATCACCCGGTAACCAGCCAGCGACAGCACAGGGATCTACGGGACAAATACTGTTTTAGCCCCGGAAAAACATTAAAACATCAATGGTGAGATGCCGGTTACATGCCTCTACGTTTTATATTAGCCCTCTCAAAGGTAAAAGGTATATGAAGGCTAATTAAACATTGTGTTTGTTCATCTTTCTGTCATTATTGAATACCACAATTTACTTCGTTAAATAGTTCAGGTACAGGTTATAGTCCGGACCTTCAGCCTAGTTAAGGTACATAATCGTATACATACCTGGTGCCTCCATGAGTACCTGAGTATTACGTACCTGGTACCTCCATGAGTACCTGAGTGTTACGTACCTGGTACCTCCATGAGTACCTGAGTGTTACGTACCTGGTACCTCCATGAGTACCTGAGTATTACGTACCTGGTACCTCCATGAGTACCTGAGTATTACGTACCTGGTACCTCCATGAGTACCTCAGGGCTCGTGACTGCGACTAGATTTGGTCGCATAGCGCCAAGATTTTTAGGAAAGCGACTAGAATAAAAATCACGGTCGCACGGTGCGCCTATAAAAACACAAGCAAAAATTTATGTAATGGTTGCAGAACCTTGGCAGAACCAAGGAGGTTAATAATAATAATAATCATCTTGTGTATTTTGCCAGCCAGTAGGTACCCAAAGTTTTTTAACCTCCTAGTAGAACGAAGCCGACTCTGAAGAAAACAAAGCTTTACGTCCACTGGTTGACTGAACCCGCCGCCTGGCTTACTGCAGTCGGAAAACCAAGGCTCCGCCCCATCCCCAGGATCAAATCAACCCCCAGCCAGCTAGCACGTGCCATGCTATGGCTGTTCCAAACAAATTGCAGCAGCAACTGTAGCTTCCCCCTATTTCTGGTTTGTTGTGTAACCGGAGACACCCTTAGAACAACTAAAATATTTCAGTTTTAAGCTTCAAAGGCATGGCTTTGTTGAAAAGAAAATAGAATTGTCCTCTATCCACACAATTCACTTGCTCTAATTCAATTTAACTCCGTAAAAAACTGTAATTTATTGATGGATCTATCAGGGATATATCGTCCACACCTTCTGATATACATGGGTAAGGATGCTAAATGTAACAGCCAGGCCTACCCTCTCCCTGTCTTTGAAGTCATCTCAGATTTCAGGCCGGTGCCTCAAAGTATCCCTTGGTCTCCAGGCAAGAAAGGAGGGGGCGTGGCTTAGTGGCTAGTACAACTATAGATGCAATAGGGGGGACTTGTTTTTATTTTGTCACAACTTGGCAACTGTTTTGATAATTTACATGGCTAGTTTAATTTTACGTATCTAAATAATATATTTCAGTGTTTCAAAATGCAAATCAAGTCGTTTGTGTTCTGGAGAAACATGTTTTTCTAAGTTGAAAAGCTGTTTTCCCTACTTTATCAAAGTGAACTATTCTGAACAAAACCTTGGTCTGGGCTGCACTCCCATCTTTCCCGCCAAAAAATTTGCATACTGCTATGCGAGGTGAATGACCCGGCGTGCGTCACCGGAGCAGCCAAACATGGGGCTTTTATCTGTTGACTAACGCCCTATTACACTCGAAAATACCAGGACTCGAACTTATGTAATCTTGTTATTTTCTTACATGATAACTATATGAAAGTAGCCTTTGCAAAATTGTATTCTAGAAGTTGATTATCGCTTGCATTCCGCAAGTTTTTGTTGGTTGATCGCCGTGAAAACTCTAACGTTATCTACAAATGTTATATTGTTGCATTCTCCGACTCGGATTTTTTTCCATTAACATTTATTCCTTATAAAAAAATTGACAAGGTCAAATTATTTTTTAACAGGATTGTGCCTTGTATTTTACATTGTACACTGATACTTTACTCCAGGTTAATAAGAACATTGATCAATAGGAGTACTGAGTCTTGGTAACGTTATGGCAAAGACTTTTGCTTGTGCTCCCAACCTTTTACAGTGGTGCGCCTAGATTTTTGCTGATGCGACCAAGTTTTATGAAGAATGACCACCGGCCCGTCTCCTACATCCACATAGTGGAGCTTAATGCCGGTCTGGGGAAACACGGAAGACAGAAAGGAAAGCTACATTCATATTCAGAAGGCTGTCTGTATCTGTATTGTAAAGCACACACTCTGAACATAAGTCTAACCACCCTTAAGCATAAACACAAGTTTTTGTATCTGTGTCGTACATATGAGCATCAAATACAGCCATTTTCCCCCTGAATTATGCTGAACTTTTATGTTAACTTTCATGTCTTTTACTTCCTATCCAAAGGTTCATGACAGAGACAAACTGCTTAGAATGCATCAGACAAAAGGCACTAAATGTTTCTCTACTGCATAGCACCCTTAACAAATCACCCATGTATAAAGCCCGTACCTTGAGTGTGATGTAGCAGTGAGGAACCTCCTCAGGCTTGCAGGCCACAGCTGGGGGAGGGAACCTGGTCAGCTGTTAGAGGGACACAGGGAGTTAACACATGCAGGATTACGTCTCAAGGTACTGTACATTGTACTACACATAAATCAAATCGTTTCTGTCATCCCATATGTTGGTTTTAAATCTGTCTACAGTACTAGAGTGATACATGTAACCGTATGTTAAATGGAGTTGCCCTGTTTGAGGAGAGCCACACCTCAAGCATGTTAAAGACCTTTGCTATTTAGCCTGGCCCATTGTAAGCTCCTCGCAATTCAGCCCTGCCTGATGCGAAGAGAGAGCAGTCACCCAATAACCGACCAATACTGGAAGCAATAATAATGTGTTTTACAATCATACAGCCATCATAGATTTCTCCTATATTTTCTACTTGTCACATAGTGCAATCACCTTTCATAGGCATAAAGGAGTGTTTGGCAGTAGGTACAAATAAATCCAAAACTGAAACAAGACAGGAACAGAACAGAGATACAAATGCAGGTATATAGCAGGGATCAGGGGGTGCCTAAGCATTTGCACACATTCCCATTAATTACACGGTTATCCTTATTGCATCATTATCATTTTCTACATATTACGTTACTTTATCATTCATTGTTAATTCATACCATTAATTACTTGTTTATCTTTATTGTATTATTATTATTCTATGTATTACTTTACTTTATTATTATATATCATAATCAATTTTGTTTAGTTTAAAGGAGGAGGGCTAAGTATAAGCTTTACAAGCTTTTTCCCTCCTCCTGCACCTGTTTTATTCATTGTTTTCGTTTTGTGTTTTAATGTAATTCTTGTGTGCGAATAAATAAACAAACAAACAAAACAAACCTATGAGATTCGAATGAACATTATGTGATACGCACCAATCACCATGCAAAAACATACAAACCTAATGTGATTTGCACGAACCTTACATGAATGACGCAATGTCACGTGACCCGGCAGTGGTTGGCCAGTTTTGCATAAGGTTCATGCAAATTGCATAAGGTTTGTGTGTGTTACATAGTGATTTGTGCGTATCACATAATGTTCGTACGAATCTCATAGGATTCCTGTAAATACTTAGCCACGCCTGGAGATTATCACAGACCTCCAGTCCTACTGCCTCCTCCAGCTCCCTCACTGCCTTATCAAAGTCTCGCACCAGGATGGTCGTGATGCCCAGCTGCCGGGCGGACTTCAGGTTCGTCCCGATGTCATCCAGGAACACGGCCTACAGCAAACAAACAAACAAACAATCAGAGATGTCATCCAGGAACACGGCCTACAGTAAACAAACAAACAAACAATCAGAGATGTCATCCAGGAACACGGCCTACAGTAAACAAACAAATAAACAAACAGGCACAACAATCAGAGATGCCAGACTCCAGATTTTTCTTGATGTTATCCAGGAACACTCCATATAAGAGGGACAACAATCAGAGATGGATGACCAACATGACTGAGAAAGTCTGTGGCTAAACATGGAACACGAAGTTTCAGGGAGTGAATCAAGTTTTCATCCCAGAGCTGTTTTCATTGCATCATCTTGCCAAATCTTTACTTTCTAAATCTGTGGTCCAATGAAATAGCCTGACCTCCTGAACTCTGACCCTATGACCTTACCTCCTGTGGCTGAACTCTGACCTTATGACCTTACCTCCTGTGGCTGAACTCCGACCCTATGATCTTACCTCCTGTGTCTGAACTCTGACCCTATGACCTTACCTCCTGTGGCTGAACTATGACCCTTTGACCTTACCTCCTGCGGCGGAACTCCGACCCTATGACCTTACCTCCTGTGTCTGAACTCTGACCCTATGACCTTACCTCCTGTGGCTGAACTATGACCCTTTGACCTTACCTCCTGTGGCTGAACTCCGACCCTGCGGCAGGTGAGGTGGAAGATCTCGGGGCTGGGTTTGCGCAGGCCGACGCGACACGACTCCACCACGTGGTCAAACAGCCGCCTGAAGAACAGCATGGAGGCGGCCCGCCCCTCCCGCCCGGGCGTGTCGTCTACCCAGTTGTTGGTCAGGATGCAGGTCTTCACTCCTGGAGGACACATGTAGGCTGTGCTTACTGTACAACACTGCTATGTAATGTTGGTGAGGATGCAGGTCTTCACTCCTGGAGGACACATACCCTGTATAGGTTACTGTACAGCACTGGTGACTGTTATGTCTTCACTCCTGGAGGGACACATATAGGTTACTGTACAGCACTGGTGACTGTTATGTCTTCACTCCTGGAGGGACACATATAGGTTACTGTACAGCACTGGTGACTGTTATGTCTTCACTCCTGGAGGACACATACCCTGTATAGGTTACTGTACAACACTGGTGACTGTTATGTCTTCACTCCTGGAGGGACACATATAGGTTACTGTACAGCACTGGTGACTGTTATGTCTTCACTCCTGGAGGGACACATATAGGTTACTGTACAGCACTGGTGACTGTTATGTCTTCACTCCTGGAGGGACACATATAGGTTACTGTACAGCACTGGTGACTGTTATGTCTTCACTCCTGGAGTCACACATATAGGTTACTGTACAACACTGGTGACTGTTATGTCTTCACTCCTGGAGGGACACATATAGGTTACTGTACAGCACTGGTGACTGTTATGTCTTCACTCCTGGAGTCACACATATAGGTTACTGTACAACACTGGTGACTGTCATGTCTTCACTCCTGGAGTCACACATATAGGTTACTGTACAACACTGTTGACTGTTATGTAACGTTGGTGAGAATGCAGGTCTTCACTCCTGAGAATTATGATAGTTTAAAGTTTACACCTGAGTGAAGGGAGGAAAGTTGTGTAAAGTGTCTTTCCAAAGGGCACAAGATCGGTCAATAAACAAACACACAAACAGACAAACCATGTTTGCGCAGGTTCCAAACAGCCCTGACCAATCGGTGCCCACCACCTCTCCTCCCTGCATCTTCTCAAAGTAACAAAAAAACAAACAAACAAACAAACCGTACCATGTTTGCGCAGGTTCCTGACAGCTCGGATCATCACCCCGACCTCCTCTCTTTCCTGCATCTTCTCAAACAAATAAATAAACAAACAAACAAACAAACCAGTACCATGTTTGCGCAGGTTCCTGACAGCCCGGACCATGACCCCGACCACCTCTCTTTTCTACATCTTCTCAAACTTACAAATAAACAAACAAACAAACAAACAAACTGTACCATGTTTGCGCAGGTTCTTAACGGCTGGGACAATGACCCTGACCTCCTCTCTTTCCTACATCTTCACAAATAAACAAACAAACAAACAAACCTTACCATGTTTGCGCAGGTTCCTGACGGCCCGGACCATGACCCCGACGACCTCTCCCCCCTGCATCTTCTCAAACATCTCCTGGGTGCTGAAGTCTGCCGGCAGCTCCATGCCTGCTTCCCCTGCAGCCTGCTGCAGCTCTGCAGTAAACGCTGAGAAAAACTACGGAAAACAAGATAAACTTAAAACTCAGACTACAGTCAGTGACATACTGATGAAGAATTGAACTCAAGTTCATTATGGACTTTCAAGGCCTATAGAAATGAATTGTTAAATAAGTTATGATGCAAATTCATTCAAATTCATCAAGGTTTCAAGGTAGCTCTTACAAGAAACAAAATTTCATCAAGAAATTGTACTTGAATATGCCCCTCTCCAGTAGCCTGGAGTCCAGCTTTGGTTGCTTTAGTCCACTCTCAAAGTGACTACCAGTGTCTGTTGCGAAGGGACCCACAGCTAAAAATGCTGGAAGCAAGGCTTACTCTGCAGAGAGTTATTATTAGACACCATAGGTACTCAAATATCTCATTTATTGTTATTGTTATTGTTATTGTTATTGGGTGGGCCGACTACTCACTCTTTGCAGCCAGGGGCTGAATTGCGAGGAGCGTACAATAGGCGGGGCTAAATCGCAAGGGTCTGGAGCGAGCTGCCATTCGGCGCCACTCAGGTGACCTCAATACAATACCTTGTATTGTAGAAAGATAGAGAGATCTATGACATGTCATTGCATGATACCTGTGATAGGGTGAGCTCCCCCCTCTCCAGCTGACTGAAGGCGTTGTCTGGCATCCCCTTCATCATGACTCCCTGTATGAACATCCTGTAGAGAAGATCATAAAGAAGATGATGATACAATGTAGTAACTGTGGGACTAAATGACTTGTAAATCTTTATAATGCATCACAGTTATTATCTGTACTCATAGGTTTTGCTTCTTATGTCCTCTATTTTTAAAGTAAATCTTTTACTTCTACTTCTCATAGCTGTTGAGAGAGTGTGTGTACCAGTCCGTACCTGGGCAGTCCCAGTGACTTCTCATAGCTGTTGATGGCCCACTGAGGCGGGGTCACCAGGACTCCCCCCATATCAAATATCACCGCCTTCTTCTTAGCGCTCGGCATGGCTGCTGCTGTTCTCTGTACCTGTACCTGTACATGTGGTGATGAGAACACACTGTGTAACAGGGCAGGATGTAAATAACCACACCAGAATGTCTTCTTCTTCTTCTTTCATATACACGTCCAACTTCATTTGGTAACGAAGACTCCGGACACGGATTAGGACAAGGGTCTTTGGTTTACCACGCGGTGGTCGCTTTTTGCTTTTGTTCGTTATGTCTGTGTAATATTACCTGGGTGTATTTTGGCCAGGGGTACATTCTGGCTTGCTACTTTGGTAAGTAACAGCTTTATAATCTGTGTTCATGGACAGGACATGAGGTGAACCACTGCAGGAGGGCAGACAGTGCCACAGGATAGGGTCTATAACATCTGGCCAAGGGGTATATTTTGGGGTTAGGCTTCCTGGAAATCAGACAACTCATAGCTATCTGTTGGAACAAGGATAAGGCAATATCTTGACATACAGTTTACTGTAGAAAAAAAGTGGAGAGAATGATGGATATGCCTTTGTGGAACAGATTCTTGAACAGAACTATAAAATTGATCCAGGTTTCATTCAGGTCAATGACCTACTGAACATTGAACTTTTGAAATGTGTCAAAGGTCATCCCAAGGAGGTTATAGAGAGGCTACCGTAGAGGCTTCCCTGAGGACACAGTACGTAAGCAAACAGGTCCTGGTTTACCAGAAATTATAACATATTTGTATCTAGTGAACAAAGAATCCAAGCGAGCAAACTCATAAAGTTGCAGGAGAATTTAGCAGAGGAACAAAATCAACTTGAAAACTATGAAAACTATCGTAATATTTTCTGCATCACATCTACACATTCAAAAAACTTCTCTTAAGGTTTCTGTGTGGAAAATAAGCTGTTTATGATTAAACTTTATGATTGCTAAAGAGAGATGAAGTGTAATCAAATTCATTAACAGTTAACAATCATTCTTGCCTTAATAAAAGTCTGGGAAATCAGCAAAAGATGATCCGTTCAGCAAACCTTCCATCAGACGCACATTAATCACAGTAGAGTTGACGAAGTTTTGAGGCGAAGCGCAGAGCTTTAGCAGAGACAGATCACACCGAGACCACACACAAGAAAAATTCCTGTTCGCTCACGTTCACCCCACTTGCCGCAACAGTTCGCCCTGCCAGCCCCTTGCCTCCCAAACTACACACTGTGACCCTAACGGCGCATGCCAGCCTCAACATGGGGTGCGGAACGCAAAGTTCATCAGCACTGGAAAAGGGGACGGGGAAAATCAACAACAACCTTTGGACTCTCCCGCACCCGCAAAAGTTCCGCCCACGAAGGGATAGACCAATACGTCAGGAGGGGGCAATAGCTTAATTGTTGCTGTGACAACGGCACAAATATTTATCATGACTTACATTCATACTTTATCGTACTAGACTGATATTTGTCTAACGCTACTCGCTATAGCGGTAGACTATTGTCATTACTCTACTCTACTCTAGTATTATTGACAATAATTCTCTACCCTCTTATGAAATGGTCTGTTCCCACGACCCCTGACCGTGAAACATGGCGCCCAGAGCAGAAGGCGCGGCGGACGGAAGAACGAAAAAGCCGAAAACTCCGGCGGTACCTGACGGCACCGCCATGGTGAGGGGGCTGCTGGCAGAGACAGTCCTGGGTAAAACTTCTGTCTAGTATTCTGTTGCTTCTCATCTTCTGCAGTTCTAGAAACAACGTCTAAATTGTGCGTTGGGAGGGGGGGCGGCTAACGGAACTGTAGACCTAGCTCTTAGCGCCTCGCACGCGCGCAATTTTCTAAATTGCTTCGGCCAACATTTGAAGACTTTTGTGAGACGTTTCCAGAAAGTAACTTTTCAGAAGTGATTGCACCGTCAGAACACCCGGCATTCGTGTGTTGAGTTCAGCTTGGTCTAGTACATGGGAAGGTGGGTTGGCATGCTCTAGGGGCGTGGGAAAGTTTCTACAGCCAGAAATCGTCTTTGAAAGTGCAGGGAGTGCAGTACTGTATTTAGTGCAGTACTTAATGCAGAAACTTTCGCCGTGATTTTATGTTCGCGGTTTTCACGGTGGCTGCTTCACCGCGAACTCAAAACCACCGCGAACATTTC
The DNA here is from genome assembly GCF_000003815.2 of Branchiostoma floridae. Taxonomy (NCBI): domain Eukaryota; kingdom Metazoa; phylum Chordata; class Leptocardii; order Amphioxiformes; family Branchiostomatidae; genus Branchiostoma; species Branchiostoma floridae. The sequence continues at coordinate 17,712,639 of NC_049985.1, read as the reverse complement.
CATTCTGTTTTCTGCCCACGCCACCTACGACACTCCCCTCCCACTACATCATACATACATTGTCAAAGTATGATGAAACTTAAAATTAACTCCCCGCGAACATAAATGCATTTACAGTAGTCAGCAGTAGAACACTGGGGCAGCCTGGTGTAAGTACAAATATAATAAGCATAAGTTGGAAGCGAACAAGTTCGGAATTTGGTCAACAAAAAGCCTCGCCTTCCTCGATTTTAGATGGTATGCAGTTATGGAGCTGGCGGAGTTGATTTCCTTTTTTGTGGACTCATGAGTAGAAAACTTTGATTTGTTTTCCGGCAGGGTTTATCTTCTGGTCACTGCTGCACGGGTTCGGCCCCATGATCTGGTTCTACCCGCTGAACGAGCTGGAGATATCGGGTTACGAGGCGTTTGTGCTGGCGGCCTTCACGCCCGTGCTGGCGGGAGTCGGCGCGGTGTTCAGCGCCCTGCAGACCCGGTGGGGACTGGCGCTGCTGCGAGCCGTCATGGTCGGCTGTGTGCCTCCTTCCAGGTACAAC
>NC_049985.1:17710239-17711561 GCF_000003815.2 Branchiostoma floridae | reverse complement strand
AGGAAACTTCGTTTTTAGGTGCATAATGATAAAAGCTACAAACGCACTTTTGCGCAAATTGATATCTACTAATGATCTGTAGTAATTAGAAAATGTTTGTTTTCATCTAATTAAAAAATATCAATTCTTAATAACTACAGATTGTTAGTAGATATCAGTTTGCGCAAAAGTGAGTTTGTAGCCTTCATCATTATGCACATGAAAAACATAGTTTCATTGCTGTGGTATGCACCAAGGTGCTGTATTTTGTCATAGAAAAAATAATATTGGGGGCAATAAAACCTGATGACGTCATCAATTTGGCCCCCAGAAAATCAGATTTAGAATTTTTTCATGCCCATCTATCAATATTCGTTACGGCTTAATTCTTTCTTAATTCATTAATGAGAGAACGATGGAAGGTCAAAATGCCAATTTAGCCAACCGAAATACCTTAACACAATCTTTGACTTCTTAGGAAATATGGGTTGCTGTTAGTCACAAATATGAAGATAACTAAAAAAGAAAGTATCTAAAATCAGTCTATTTAGTAGATAGTGTCGATTCAGTGACCATGCCTTTGTACTGAGAGGTCAGGGTTCGAGTCTCAGCTGTTGTTGCCCACCTGTGGGAAGGGCCTGTGTATTCTGTACGCAGTCACTACGCACTGTCTGCCTTTCCTGTCACAACTAGTGGAATTTTAACTCTCTAACCCGGTCCCCTCCCCCAGGCCCCGTCCACCCTCTCCAGACTGGTGGTGCTGGCCATGGGGAACGCAGCGGCCATGCTGGTGTTCGTCGGCACGCTGTGGAATAAATCTGCTTTCCAAAGGTAGGTCTGTTTTCAGCAATGTCACAGAGGGGGAGATTTTCTTTCCCCTTAACTTGTGTCTTTATTTCATTGAAATTGCAATAACACATTACAGTGATCAGCCAACTCAAGCCTTTTTCTTCCCTTAAGCATTTGCATTAACAGATAGTAATTTTGTTGGAAGAAAGTTTGGCATTGTACTATGATTACTACCAACACTGATGAGCTTCCATAACAGATAGTATTCTTAAGAAGTAGACAAAACTGTTACATCAATTCACCGTTAATTGACAACTGATTGTGTTATGGATGTATTACACTCCTTTACGTTTGGGACCGCATTGTAAATAATTGCATAAAGCTGTCTGTACATATGTAAATACTTTTCGTTTTGTGACCGCATCTGACCTGTGAGCGACACCTGTCCTGCAGTACAATGTGAACCAGTCAGAATTGCCCTGAAGAAGGTGACAGACGGTCACCGAAACATTGGTGAGAATAAAGCCTTGGTTGTGTAAAAAGATCTCTTTATA
>NC_049985.1:17702306-17706096 GCF_000003815.2 Branchiostoma floridae | reverse complement strand
AGACCTTTCAGTCAAACATGTGTCAAACTCTGATTCATCTGTTCCTCCCTCCAGATAACTATGAGAACCCTGGGAAGGAGGAGAAGGCTCAGCGACCCAGCTGGATTCTGGTGTCCCTGGGTTTCGGCAGCCTGCTGTTCCTGACCCAGGCGATCTATGGGGAGGTGTCTGTGGTGTCCCGCTGGGTCGTGACTGGGTACCCCGACCCAGGCCCTGCACCTAACCCATGGGGGTAAGTACAAACAACCCACGTGACTGTGTGCCCCACACCCTGGTCCTGCACCTAACCCATGGGGGTAAGTACATTGTACAAACAATCCACGTGACTGTGTGCCCCGCACCCAGGTCCTGCACCTAACACATGGGGGTAAGTACAAACAATCCACGTGACTGGGTCACTTTTGGGGGTAAGTATGGGTACCCAGACTTGGGGCCCGCAGCTAACCCATGGGGATAAGTACATTCACTAACAGATTGAAGCTATAGCAGGCCATTTTCCTTGGTTTCAGATCGGCTTCCTTCATTGTTACTGTACATGTGGCTTACCAGATTTTAAGAAACATGTCACACTAACACAGACATAGATGCATCTGTTGTGAAGGAGGTGAAGACCATGTTTTAGGCCATGATGAGGCAGATTTGCACCATGTTTTGTTATGTTCCATCCAGGAGCCTCGTGCTGCTGGGATTAGCTAATGGTATGCTGCTGTCCTCCTCTGATTGGCTGACAGGAAACCCCCTGTGGTTCCTGGTTGGAGGGGTAGGGGGCGCTGCTGCAATCCAGTTCCTCCCCACGTACCAGGGGTTTCTGGGTAAGTCTGTCACTCACCGCTGAAGGTCATCAATCTTAGTGATATGTTTACAGACTGCCAAATATAGCGCTGTTTTAGTCTGTTGTTTGTTTATTTATTTATTTATTTTTCAATGTTGCAGGTGGTGTTCTGCTGGCGGTTTACACCATGTCCATCTGGCCACAGATGAGTGACCGGCTCGTCCTGTGCCCCCCCGCCAGGACAATGGTACTGACCCTCGCTGTGTACCTGGTGCAGATGTTTGGCATGGTGTGGTGTACCGCCTACAACTTTGTACCACTGGGAGAGTACACCAGGTAAACTGTGGTACATACAGGAGTACTGATACTGTGGTACATACAGTAGTAGCAGTAGTACTAGTGGTACTTAGTACAGATGTTTGGCATGGTGTGGTGTACCGCATACAACTTTGTACCACTGGAAGAGTACACAAGGTAGCTATGGGAGCTTTTTCCACAAAAAATATGCAATTCATAAACTATACCAATTTCACATCAACAGAAGTATTACCAGGTTGTTGCAAGAACTTACATGTTATTCTGCACCTAATCAATACAAAAGATACATAATCAACAGGATAAATTGGCCTGTTGATTGAGGCTTTTGTAATTCATTCTGTATCTCACTACCTATATGTCTAATCTTCATTGTTTTACAAAGTCAGATATTTTGGCTATTTCCTTTTTTTTCCTCTGGAAAGAAGTTGCAAAAGAACTGTCTTGCTATTCATGTACAGCTATGCCCCTTATTGTAGCCAGTTGTTCTTGCTTGTTTTAGAGAAAGAACTCAGATTTAACATGAGAATATGGCAGATTTTTCAGTGGAGTATTCCTGCATGTTACAGGGAGAGAACGTACGTCCTGCTGGCCATGACTGTGCTGTGTGTGGGACCTACTGTTTGTTACATGTTAATAAAGCACAGCAAATCTTAGCAGAGTATTCCTGCATGTTACAGAGAGAGAACGTACATCCTGCTGGCCATGACTGTGCTGTGTGTGGGACCTACTGTTTGTTACATGTTAATAAAGCACAGCAAATCTTAGCAGAGTATTCCTGCATGTTACAGAGAGAGAACGTACATCCTGCTGGCCATCTCTGTGCTGTGTGTGGGACCTACTGTTTGTTACATGTTAATAAAGCACAGCAAATCTTAGCAGAGTATTCCTGCATGTTACAGAGAGAGAACGTACATCCTGCTGGCCATCTCCGTGCTGTGTGTGGGACCTACTGTTTGTTACATGTTAATACAGCACAGCAAATCTTAGCAGAGTATTTCTCATGTTACAGAGAGAGAACGTACGTCCTGCTGGCCATCTCCGTGCTGTGTGTGGGACCTACTGTTTGTTACATGTTAATAAAGCACAGCAAATCTTAGCAGAGTATTTCTCATGTTACAGAGAGAGAACGTACGTCCTGCTGGCCATCTCCGTGCTGTGTGTGGGACCTACTGTTTGTTACATGTTAATCCAGCACAGCAAATCTTAGCAGAGTATTCCTTATGTTACAGGGAGAGAACGTACATCCTGCTGGCCATGACTGTGCTGTGTGTGGGACCTACTGTTTGTTACATGTTAATACAGCACAGCAAATCTTAGCAGAGTATTCCTGCATGTTACAGAGAGAGAACGTACATCCTGCTGGCCATGAATGTGCTGTGTGTGGGACCTACTGTTTGTTACATGTTAATACAGCACAGCAAATCTTAGCAGAGTATTCCTGCATGTTACAGGGAGAGAACGTACATCCTGCTGGCCATCTCTGTGCTGTGTGTGGGACCTACTGTTTGTTACATGTTAATACAGCACAGCAAATCTTAGCAGAGTATTTCTCATGTTACAGAGAGAGAACGTACATCCTGCTGGCCATCTCCGTGCTGTGTGTGGGACCTACTGTTTGTTACATGTTAATAAAGCACAGCAAATCTTAGCAGAGTATTCCTGCATGTTACAGAGAGAGAATGTACATCCTGCTGGCCATGACTGTGCTGTGTGTGGGACCTAACGTTTGTTACATGTTAATACAGCACAGCAAATCTTAGCAGAGTATTCCTGCATGTTACAGGGAGAGAACGTACATCCTGCTGGCCATGACTGTGCTGTGTGTGGGACCTACTGTTTGTTACATGTTAAGGTAACCGGTCGTTTCGTTACATCGCCTTTTCGTTACAGTCGATTCGTTACATCACGAAGTCATTTCGTTACACATGGGGAAGTCATTTCGTTACACATGGGAAGGTCATTTCGTTACACTTGATTATTATCCTATCTTGGTCGCATGTTAAACGCTATAAGTGTTTTCCTGTTATCTTTTCCAGGTTGATCTTTCTTGGTTGACATTAGAGACGTGACAGGACACTCAATTTTACGTTTGGTTTTGGTAATTGTTTGTTTTTTATCGTTCGGTTTTCTTCCGTTCCGTGATACCAATAGACACATATCATTCATCCCTAACACGTCCCTGTTTCTCATATCTCTCTACTAACACTGTTCAATGTTTCTATATCTTCAAGAAAGGGTATTCGATTAAGTTTTTACCGGGGAAATGCGAATTTCGGGAAAGGTAAGTCGGGGAATAATTTGCGGCTCGGCTTAGAAGAACGTTGCTGTAATGTATCTTGACCCGACTTTGCATTGAATGTTTCATATTTATATTGTCAGAAATACACAACAAGACCATTGTACCATTTGGGTTCCCCACCGACCTTTGTCCTGTATACTATTACGGTATTCACTATTACAGTACTACGTACGTGGTGGGAAGGAGGACAATGAACCCTTGCGTCATGCAATGCATGACGGTCTAGCTAGTTGTCGACAAAGGGAAATATTTGTGTGCGTTGTAAGCTGCTTGGTTGTAGGAAATGTACGGAAACATTATATTTTCTCCTTCTAAACTGGCACAAACTGTCCATAGGTTTCTGTCCATACCATGTAGAAGTAGAAGAACATCTGCTATGTTACAATCACATTTGCCGCACA
>NC_049985.1:17697153-17701662 GCF_000003815.2 Branchiostoma floridae | reverse complement strand
GGAGAGATATAAGCCTGAATCTTTTTCCTGGAAGGGGTATTGGATATCGGTTCATAGGCATTTAGTCGGCGCCGCACGGACCAGAAGCCAGACTGAGTACGAAAGTGCGTGCCCGCCGGTCTAATAGACGACAATGGGTTCTTTACTGCGCGCACTGTATATCAACGATACTAAAGGCATCTAATCGTGATTTATTGTGCACATCACAGCATATATGATAAATGATCAAGTTACTACATGACAGATATATTATGTGTAATCTCTCCTTGGTTCAGATGACCGTTCAAGCCGACATGCAGCGTGGCCCGTCGGCGCCTCCAGCGCTTAGCGGCGTTCAATATCTGCCGGAAAACAAGAAAAAGAAATTGAATTTTGAGTCCCGGCTTTTTGTTACCACGAAAAGTAATAAATTTGTAGTAAGAAGTACTATCACGGCCTGACATTAATCTGTAACGAAATGACTTCGACATGTAACGAAAAGACTTCGTGGTGTAACGAAATGACTTCATGGTGTAACGAAATGACTTCATGTGTAACGAAAAGACGTGTAACGAAAAGACCATGTAACGAAACGACCTGTATTCCATGTTAATACAGCACAGCAAATCTTAACAGAGTATTCCTGCATGTTACAGGGAGAGAACGTACATCCTGCTGGCCATGACTGTGCTGTGTGTGGGACCTACTGTTTGTTACATGTTAATAAAGCACAGCAAATCTTAGCAGAGTATTCCTGCATGTTACAGGGAGAGAACGTACATCCTGCTGGCCATCTCCGTGCTGTGTGCGGGACCTACTGTTTGTTACATGTTAATACAGCACAGCAAATCTTAACAGAGTATTCCTTATGTTACAGAGAGAGAACGTACATCCTGCTGGCCATCTCCGTGCTGTGTGTGGGACCTACTGTTTGTTACATGTTAATACAGCACAGCAAATCTTAGCAGAGTTTTCCTGTATGTTACATGAGAATATGGCAGATTTCAGTATAATATAAATATATAATTCCTGTATGTTACAGAGAGAGAACATACATCCTGCTGGCCATCTCCGTGCTGTGTGTGGGACCTACTGTTTGTTACATGTTAATACAGCACAGCAAATCTTAGCAGAGTTTTCCTGTATGTTACATGAGAATATGGCAGATTTCAGTATAATATAAATATATAATTCCTGTATGTTACAGAGAGAGAACGTACATCCTGCTGGCCATCTCCGTGCTGTGTGTGGGACCTACTGTTTGTTACATGTTAATACAGCACAGCAAATCTTAGCAGAGTATTCCTGCATGTTACAGAGAGAGAACGTACATCCTGCTGGCCATGAATGTGCTGTGTGTGGGACCTACTGTTTGTTACATGTTAATACAGCACAGCAAATCTTAGCAGAGTTTTCCTGTATGTTACAGAGAGAGAACGTACATCCTGCTGGCCATCTCTGTGCTGTGTGTGGGACCTACTGTTTGTTACATGTTAATACAGCACAGCAAATCTTAGCAGAGTATTCCTGCATGTTACAGAGAGAGAACGTACGTCCTGCTGGCCATGACTGTGCTGTGTGCGGGACCTTCTGTTTGTTACATGTTAATACAGCACAGCAAATCTTAGCAGAGTATTCCTGCATGTTACAGAGAGAGAACGTACATCCTGCTGGCCATGACTGCGCTGTGTGTGGGACCTACTGTTTGTTACATGTTAACACAGCACAGCAAATCTTAGCAGAGTTTTCCTGTATGTTACATGAGAATATGGCAGATTTCAGTATAATATAAATATATAATTCCTGCATGTTACAGAGAGAGAACGTACATCCTGCTGGCCATCTCCGTGCTGTGTGTGGGCGCCGCCATGCACCTCACCAGGACTCACGGCTCCAGCCTCGCCTTCCTCAACATCGACTCTGCTGGACCACACAACCTCTTCAAGAAGTTTGTCGGACCTTGTAAGTAACAAAACAAATGGAAGTGATCTTGAACCAGTTTTAGCTCACTGAAGAGCAATTCTTCTATTGGTGGTGACAGAGAAGACAGATGCTTGTACAGTATTTACAGGTTCATTGTATGGGGAAAGTCCCCTACCGGTAGTTCTTTTCAACAAGCACAATGAACAGATCCTGTCCTAAGGACTTTTGTACATTATGCACTCTAAGTACAGTAGTCCTAACTCTGACACTGCACATCTGATGTCTGTCCTGATCTTGGTGCTAAACAACAGGCATGCATAACTTGAAAGTTCATCTGTGTTGGTAGAAGTCATTATTCTACTATCTAGTTGAACTGTAATATCCAACACAAAAATTGGACTCACCCAAATTTTCTGGGTAGGGACGTGGTTGTTCATTCCTTGACAAAGACTGGTGCTGTTCAGTCGAAAATTTGGGTGAGTCCAATTTTTGTGTTGGATATTACAGTTAAATTAGTTTAAATACAGCCATACATATTAAAACAGATGTTTTAGTTCCCTATACTCATGAGCAGCTAAACAGTTATACACAGCTGATGTTTTCAATGGTGTCAGATCACAGCAATAGTGAACCAGCCATTCCAGTTCCTAGTTGGCTAGTTCAGAGCAGGGCTCTAGCCAGCTCAAATTTTTTTTCCGTCAGCCAATTTCCATTGTCGCGAAAACACTATTCCAGGAGTTAGAGAGACAGAACTGAGACCGTGAAAAACGGGTTTTTAATGAGATTATTGTATGTGAAAGGGCACCGACACACTTCGTCAACAATAATAACAATAGCAAAACAAACAGTGTGTGGCTTTTACGGCCGTGGACGGCGTCCCCAAGCCGCCTGTAGCTTCCACCAAGGATTTTTGTCCGTCAAGGTTGACGGATTGGTTTTAAAAGTTTTCCGTCACACGCAGCAAATTTCTGTCAATTGATGGAAAAACGGACGCTGGCTAGAGCCCTGGTTCAGAGTTGGCTAACTGTCCCTGTCCTTGGTGCTGAAGATCCAGCTCATGATCCAGAGAGTCATCAGTACAGCTCTGCAGTGATATATACAGCCCATTACTTCCTTCACAGATAATATACTTCACATTACAATGCTCTACTTGTCTCTGTTTACTCCAGTTCTGTCCATAATTGTGATCGGAGGCCTGGGAGGATTTGTGTGGAGACACAACCCACAACCTTTCAACCACCCAGCTAAGGTAAGACTTACTGGAAGTATTTTAACATTTGCACATCAGAGAGCCATTCCTCTGCTGTTCAATAAAACCACACGTATTTACAAACCCCTAAGAGAGTTTACAGGTTTAGATGCTGGCCATGGGAAGTAATTTGAACGTCCATCTTTGAATTTGATTTGTCAGTGACATTGCGAGTCACAGCTTTACCTACCTGCCATGATTCAGCTGGTAGTCCAAGAAGTGTCAGACTACAGCCTGACAGTTTTTATCTGTTTCAGACTGATCCTAAGGCCACACCAATTTAATTTCTTGGTTCACGGATTCGCTCGCTCCTATTTTTTGGAAAATAAAATAAAAATTACCACTCAGCAAATTTTCACCATTAATGAAACCATTCACCAACTTTCTGGTGTAGCAAATTGGCCTTTACATAAAAACTGACATGTGCTGTTACTGTACAGTAATAGTGTTTTTGTACTTTTTTCAAGCTGAAAACTTTTTATTCTTTATGTTTTGGATTAGCCCTTAACTTTACCCCAACCATTTTACAATTTTTATTTTTATTTCGCCCTCTCGCTCCATATTTTTTATGAAAAAATCCGTGAACCAAGAAATTAAATTGTTGTGGCCTAAGGACACTTTTCTGGTAGCTGAACTTCCATCTGTAGATTTTGAATGTTAGCCATGTTTAATTGTAGCTGACAGATTTCACCTGTGCTTTCCCCCCAGACTGACCCTAAGGAGTTCACCAGTCTGATCTGGACGTTCCACTTTGGGTACGACAACCGCGGCTGGCCCAGCTTCGAGAGGGCCGCCAGGATGCTGGAGGAAACGGGTACAGATATGCTTCTGTCTTCTTCATTGTAACAACAGCAAACTTAGTCAGCTCCTTTAGTGTAGAGGTTCACACTTTTGTAAGATTAGAATGGCAGCTATATATATATTATAAGACAATTAACAATATGGGGGCTAGGAATTCCAATGGAATCAAATTTTGTCTTTTCTTTTGCACCTCCACCATGTTTATTGGCATATAAAACCTGCAAATGGCACCCCCCCCTCCCCACAACAATGAGTGGAACACAACTACTGAAGCTGGAGCCAAGCCTGGTCTAACGTTAGATTTGTAGGCTTCTTGATATGAAGTAAGATGAAAAGATAAAGTCTCTGTTTAAGACAGAAGCATGATCCATGTAACCTTGACCCCCAGGAGCTGACGTGATCACGTTACTGGAGAGTGATGCCTCGAAGCCGTACCTGGGAAATAACGACCTGGCCATGTGGCTGGGGGAGCGGCTCGACATGCACACCGACTTCGGGGTGTCCACACGGGACCACACATGGGGGTGAGCAGGACATTGTTCTTACTGTGGGGCTCT
>NC_049985.1:17689829-17696924 GCF_000003815.2 Branchiostoma floridae | reverse complement strand
TGGGGGGGGGAGGGTTTCCTCCGGTTCAAAAGTTGGAACTTTGACTCTCCACGTACAAAAAGTCGGACTTACCCCCAAATTGGTGGACTAACCCTTTCCCTTAAGGGAAAAGTTTACCACCAGACAAACCACCGGATAATGAGTGAGCAAGTACATTGTAGACCTAATGATTTTGAACTGGAAATCCTTCAGTGTTGAATTTGCCAATGCACCAAAGACCTTCGGACTGATTTTTAACCAGTTTTCCCACCCTACTGCCCACCCACCACCCCCTGTACAGGAACCTGCTCCTATCCAAGTACCCCATTGTGAGGTCGCACCACCACATGCTGCCCTCCCCGCATGGTGAGTTGGCGCCGGCCATCAGCGCTACAATCAACATCTCAGGCAGCCTGGTGGACTTTCTCACTACGCACATGGGGAACGACAGGTCAGTAAAAATACTAACCCTAACAACCCCCCCCTCCCGCACGGCGAGTTGGCACCGGCCATCAGCGCTACAGTCAACATCTCAGGCAGCCTGGTGGACTTTCTCACTACGCACATGGGGAACGACAGGTCAGTAAAAATACTAACCCTAACCTCCCCGCACGGGGAGTTGGTACCGGCCATCAGTGCTACAGTCAACATCTCCGGCAGCCTGGTGGACTTTCTCACTACGCACATGGGGAACGACAGGTCAGTAAAAATACTAACCCTAACCTCCCCGCACGGGGAGTTGGTACCGGCCATCAGCGCTATAGTCAACATCAGCCTGGTGGACTTTCTCACTACGCACATGGGGAACGACAGGTCAGTAAAAATACTAACCATAACCCTCCCCCCGCACGGGGAGTTGGTACCGGCCATCAGCGCTATAGTCAACATCAGCCTGGTGGACTTTCTCACTACGCACATGGGGAACGACAGGTCAGTAAAAATACTAACCCTAACCCTAACCCTCCCCGCACGGCGAGTTGGTACCGGCCATCAGCGCTACAGTCAACATCTCAGGCAGCCTGGTGGACTTTCTCACTACGCACATGGGGAACGACAGGTCAGTAAAAATACTAACCCTAACCCTCCCCGCACGGGGAGTTGGTACCGGCCATCAGCGCTACAGTCAACATCTCAGGCAGCCTGGTGGACTTTCTCACTACGCACATGGGGAAGGACAGGTCAGTAAAAAGGAATCAGGACGATTCGGACCTTTACCGACTCGGCCCTACCAACTCGGCCCTATACTTTGGTCAACTCGGCCCTAAGCCCAACACCCTGGTCTACTTAAAAATAAAATTTTAGGAATACGCCAGGCTTGTGCTGGAGTTCATAGACGTTTAGTTTACGCTTGTCGCGGACATATATATTGGCGCAAATAAAGACGGCACATCAGACTAGTCCATGTTCTCACCAGTTCGGTAATTTTCTTTTATTAACCTTCATGTATTCTAACGTTAGATAGACATCGGGTGTTATATGGTGTTGCTAAAACCACAAACTATCAATGAACTTTGCTTAATAATTTCACTATGATAGTAAGTGAACAGGGACGTTTTAAAAGTGATTAGTCACTGACGATTCTTGGAACACCCCTCGCCCCGATATAGTGGTTACACCCACAGTAAAAATGTCCAACATGACGGGGCAAACATTTTGTCTTTTTGTCAGTAAAGTTATATTCTGATGATATAATTCAAGTTCAGATCTATGCAAGGTGCTGACTGGAGTTTTTACGTAGGGCCGACTTGACCAGGGTGTAGGTCCGAGTCGACCAGAAATTGCTAGGGCCGAGTTAGTAAAGGGCCGAAGTGTCCGACATCCAGTAAAAATACTAACCCTAACCTCCCCGCACGGGGAGTTGGTACCGGCCATCAGCGCTACAGTCAACATCTCAGGCAGCCTGGTGGACTTTCTCACTACACACATGGGGAACGACAGGTCAGCAAAAATACTTACCCTAACCCTCCCCGCACGGGGAGTTGGTACCGGCCATCAGCACTACAGTCAACATCTCCGGCAGCCTGGTGGACTTTCTCACTATGCACATGGGGAACGACAGGTCAGTAAAAATACTAACCCTAACCCTCCCCCCACGGGGAGTTGGCACCGGCCGTCAGTGCTACAATCAACATCTCAGGCAGCCTGGTGGACTTTCTCACTACGCACATGGGGAACGACAGGACAGGTCAGCAAAAATACTTACCCTAACCCTCCCCGCACGGGGAGTTGGTACCGGCCATCAGCACTACAGTCAACATCTCCGGCAGCCTGGTGGACTTTCTCACTATGCACATGGGGAACGACAGGTCAGTAAAAATACTAACCCTAACCCTCCCCCCACGGGGAGTTGGCACCGGCCGTCAGTGCTACAATCAACATCTCAGGCAGCCTGGTGGACTTTCTCACTACGCACATGGGGAACGACAGGTCAGTAAAAATACTTACCCTAACCCTCCCCCCACGGGGAGTTGGTACCGGCCATCAGTGCTACAGTCAACATCTCCGGCAGCCTGGTGGACTTTCTCACTACACACATGGGGAACGACAGGTCAGTAAAAATACTAACCCTGACCCTCCCCCCACGGTGAGTTGGCACCGGCCATCAGTGCTACAGTCAACATCTCCGGCAGCCTGGTGGACTTTCTCACTATGCACATGGGGAACGACAGGTCAGTAAAAATACTTACCCTAACCCTCCCCCCCACGGGGAGTTGGTACCGGCCATCATTGCCACAGTCAACATCAGCCTGGTGGACTTTCTCACTACGCACATGGGGAACGACAGGTCAGTAAAAATACTAACCCTAACCCTCCCCCCACGGGGAGTTGGTACCGGCCATCAGCGCTACAGTCAACATCTCAGGCAGCCTGGTGGACTTTCTCACTATGCACATGGGGAACGACAGGTCGGTAGGAGTAAAAACTGCATCCACTTGAGCAAATTTGGTTTCTGTGTAAGAACAAGATTTGTTTTTACCAATATAACAAGTATGGTTTAACTCTTCATGAGTTCCAACTAATGTAGAATGAATGGGTCATCTCTCTCTCTCTCTGGATAAATATTCATGTCAGATACCTAAGTAACTGTTCTAGATATGTCATGTGAACATTACTATTTCTAATAGTATGATTTTTTTTTCAGAGACAACCTAGACAGAAAACTTCAGGCAGAGTTCCTGTCAGAAATAGCAAAGAACAGGTTTGTTTATTGCTTATTGTTTTGTCCTTTGTTCTCAAGTTACACTTTCATCATTAATACTACTGACATAGTGTCAATGTGATATAGAAGAACTTTATTGCACAACAATTGTACATGATACAATGTATGGCAACAGCTATATACTACTAGAAGTCCTTGTGTTGTGTAAACTGTCATTGTCAAAGTGCTGTAATGATGCTGTGACACTGACAACTCTCCCCTTTCTGCCCCCCCCAGTGGAAACCCTGTAGTGTTCCTGGGTTATGTGACATCATCACCTGGAAGTAGGGACTACAGAAAACTACTCAACAATGGTGGGATGAAGGTACAGTTCAATTTTACTGGTTTTCAATGAATGACAAAACATGGGGTGGAAGTTTGTTGTTATATGTACATACAATACTTCATAGTATTCGGGACATGCATATAGCAGCACAGGAATATGAAAGTTAAACTGGTACTCACAATGAAAAATACTTGTGATGAAAAGCATTCACCAGGCATCCGCCATGGTTTCTTCAGCTCTGAAAGCAGCACTATTTCCTGTGACTGTTTTATTTAGTAATTGAACCCTTTTTGCAACTAAAAGGCTGAATTGCAAGATTCATTACATCATAGCTTAGAAAAAAAACTTGCCTTATCTTAACATTTTCACACACAGAAGAAAATATGAGAATCCAAAATGTACACAAAAAAAATCATAGTATACATCACTTTTTTGGTACATAGTTGTTCAAGACCTTGACTACATATCAGAATTACGTCAATTTTCATGTGGACTTGCTATTTTACATCATGCTGGTGCTTGTCCTGTAGATGACTGATATTTCAGCTGCCTTATTTATAGTATGATATGATAAGTCTATGAACATTTTCCAGGACATAGACTCGACTGACCGGGACCGGTGGTGTGAGTACATCATGTATAAGAAGCTTATGGTATGATGTAATAAGATACATCTATGAATGCTCTACAGGACATTGACTCGACTGACAGAGACCGGTGGTGTGAGTAATGTAATAAGATACATCTATGAATGCTCTACAGGACATAGACTCGACTGACCGGGACCGGTGGTGTGAGTACATCATGTATAAGAAGCTGACCAGGCTGGGTTATGCCCGGGTGTCCCACGGAGGCCTGAGCGACACGGAGGTGCAGATGGCCAAGTTCAGGATCCCTCACGACCCACAGAGTTACCATGACAACGGGAGGCTGACGACCGATCCTGCAGAGGTGGAGCCGCAGGTCCTGTTCACGGACAGGTCAGGCCTTGTTGGTCGTCATGACTTTCCTTTTCCTTGTTCTCATTACTCTCCATGCAGAGGTCTGGATCAGGGTTGTTTTGGACCTCTTTTTAGGCGTTTTTGTTTTGTTTTTAATTCTTTTTTTAAATAAAAATGTATGAACAAAGACATGGACACAGTGGTGCTGCACTTAAGTACCATTACTTGTATAATGATTTTAGTTTGCTCTGTGCAAGGCCACACAGACCACTTCTGGGTACTGAACTAACGTTCTCTGTAGCAGCATCTCTTCTCCATAAGTCAGAAACATCAAGCTTTATAGGCAAGCTCAATTAGCTGACTCAATCAATAGGCAAAGCAGGGGCCTGTATGTTTTTTTTTAATGTTTTTTTGTGTTAATTCAATCACCACAGCATTAATGAATGGGTTTGTCTAATATAATAATAGAAGTGGGCAGAAAAAATTCCTGATACAACAGTTTGAATGCATTTTGTGTGATTGCAGTACGTTACGTGTATTTCGGATCTATGATCAACACACGATGACACAAACTTTGTCCGCTGTTGCAGGTTTGGGTCATTTTTCCGCGGCCACTCCTACTCCAAAGATCATCACTACCACATGGACACACCAAAGTACTTCTTACCCTAAATATTCCAGTACTGCTTTCCTCAGTTAATAAATTTTGTACTTATTATCTAGTGTTAAACATATCACAGAGTGTAAGACATGGAACACAAAGTCATTCTTGTATGGGTAATATTCACTGGTGCATTCAGGGGTTATTAGAAGTGAAACATACTTTTAGATACATCAAATGTACCATGTATGGTACTGTACTGTATAGTGTATATACAGTCACATACATGTATTACATAGTGTATATGATGGTACTGTAAATGCAAGTAATCTCATGGTGATCAAATTCTGCAGTCAGCGGAAAAATGCAGTGTTCGCAATGGTCTTGAGTTTGTGATAGCGCTATTGTCACATACTGTACAGTAACAGTTACATTGGCACCTTTACAAGCAGCCAGTTGAATACCACCTTTGACAACTTGGCAAGGGCGCTACAGTCAGACAGAATAGTCAATTCTGACACATCATAATATAGTAACTGTACAATGTATAATATGTACTTGTTGCGAATAGACAAGAAGGTTTTTGAGTTCACGATGCACTGAACTTTGATGCATTTACAAGAAATTAACTCTGTGTACAAAATGATGCAGTCATCAAGAGGTATACTGTAGTGGTATTATTAGATAGGTACATGTATGTGTGTATATAGCATTCAGCACCAAAGGAAAGTTATGGTTTTTGTGAGTTTTATACTTTTCCACTCCAAGTATTTAAGTCAACAACGAGAAGTACGTCTGCATTAAGAGCTGAAGAAAGAAAGTCCATTAGCATTTACAATGGTAAGCAGTTACTGTCAAACCGGCTAGATTCAGCTGTGGGCCCAACCCTCTCTATTGTATATGTATGAATGTGTGACTGTATGTATATATGGAACAGAGAGTCCATAAAAAACTCTTGCTTGTAGAAAAATATACCTGCCCTGAAATTTGAGCCCTTATTCAGAGGGAGGCTCACAGAATGTTATTTAAATTGGTACACACGTAAGATCAAACTCTACAGAAAGTTATAAGGAGCAAAGTAATGTTAATCTGGCTATGTAAGATTTTGCCTTCATGTTGGATATTGCAGTGGATTAATGTCATCATTGATCCTTAACAAGGCGACAGAAAGTCGTTGTTGAAAATTTTACCGATGTGCTTGAAGAAAGTTTATTTGTGTTTAACTATGTTTACTACCAACTACTACTACCAACAAAGATGATCTTTGTGGCATCATTTGTAATGATGATTTGTCATCTGGAGGGAAGAGAATATTGTACAAAAGCAAGACTATGTTCATGATAGTGAGTGTTAGATCAGCAATGTTACTGGATAACACCTTGGCTTGTCTTGAGTGTTAGATCAGCAATGTTACTGGATTACACCTTGGCTTGTCTCGGACAGATATTGATGAATATCAGTGAACAAATATCGATATGTACGAATCAGTGGACCAACGTGAATATTGATAAGTGACTGTTTCTATGGTGATTCATGTGTATGACTGTGGCTCCAAATGAACGTTATTACAACTTTGCGTTGCTGCTATGGTTTTCTATGCAACAAGATGATTAAAAAGTACCGATGGTTTTGGTCACATTTAAACTGTATCAGTTTTCCTTCCAGTTGGTTATGTAGCTACGAACCCAGTATGTATATGTTGTTTTACCAACCAGCAGGGAAAAAGTTATAATTTTTAGCCAGGACAATAATATTCACAACACTAGGAATGTCAATTCAAGGCACAGATATAGGTGAACCCGTGGATAAAGGTGAACTGGCATAACACTAGAATCGCCCTTCTGTGTTCTGTATACTGTAAAAAAAAATGCAGAAATTTTCGCGGTGGTTTCATGTTCGCAGTTTTCTCGGTGGCCACTTCACCGCGAACTAATATTACCATGGCAGTAAGAGACTACAGTGCATGGTGCTACTGCGAACTTAAAACGACAGAGAACAGTCCCTTTTCTCGCTTCCGCGAAATTAAATCCCTGCGAACTTAAATGCATTTACATTAGATGTTCTAACCAACCACAAACCTCGTATGGTG
>NC_049985.1:17685801-17687384 GCF_000003815.2 Branchiostoma floridae | reverse complement strand
AATATACCTGGATTATCGTTGTATCTTGTTGCTGTCCAGCCACACTCTCGTATCCCGGATAGGTTTGCAAATGCACCTTCCTTCATCTTTGTTATCTATGTTGTGGGACAGGTTCAACACTCGTAGCCCTGGTAGATTTGCAAATATACCGGGCTTACTCATTGTTATCTTGTTGAGAGGACAGATCCAAATGTCTTAGCCTGGGCAGATTTGCAAATGCATCTGGCTGAATCTTTGTTATCTGGTTAGAGAATAGGTTCAAATATTGTAGCTGGGGTAAATTTACAAATGCACCGTTCTGAAGCATTGTTATCTTGTTGTAGCACAGTTTCAACTTTTGTAGCTGGGCCAGATTTACAAATGTACCTTCCTGAATCATTGTTATCTGGTTGTAGGACAGGGACAAGTTTTGTAGCTGGGGTACATTTACAAATACACCTTCCCGAATCATTGCTATATTGTTATGGTTCAAATATAAATCTGTGATGGATGATGGAAGGTTCAGAGTGATGCTGGTGAGGCCCAGATAACTGCAATCGCAGCGCGGTGGTGCGCAGCTGAGGCCGGTTTTCTGAACCGATGATGGCGAGCAGGTGCGGCCGGCGTCTGGCAGGTTGGGCTCCTTCAGGATGATGAGAAGGAACATCAGCAGGTGTCGTAGGTTTCTTCCCATGGTGTCTGGTTACCTGAGCAAAACAAAGAACATTCTCCTCTGCTAAAGTATATAATATTTTCACATTTGTTGGACTTTTTCAATGTGCAAGAACTGTTTTTCCCATTGCTGCTGCTGTGCATGGTAGAAACATACTTACTAATAGGTAACATGCAATAATATGTGACAATGGATAGTGATACATATTATAAAACTCAATGATCATTATCGTACAACTGAAGCAGCAGAAAAATAATGATGGTAAACTATGTAGAAATGATAGAATCATGATTATTATCATACAGCTAGAATTAAAAGCTAAAGTCGATAAAATATATAGAAAAGAGTTTTAAAAATGCTATTGTCATAGAGCGAAGAACCAGAACAGTAATGTCGTCAAACTATACAAAACAAAACAATCTTTACACAATTAAACCATGCTGAACAAGAAAACATCAGCATACAAACTATAGAAAAACAGCCAATCCGTACAATGAAGCATTATTAATATACAAACTCTACAAAAATAACTCATGCCTACAAAGTCAAATCATGCAGAGAAATCAAACGTTATCAGCATACAATTACAAACTGTTTGAAAACAATCAATCAGTGTAAACTCAAAACATGCAGAAGAATAATATAATATCAGCATTTTTAGAGAGCACGCCAGAACACTTGTTACCATTTCTGTGCCGAAATGCAGAGTGACAAACAGCCTTAGAGTAATCTTACTGATGTGGTAAATTAAATGTTGATGGTCTGAAGCTTGCTGTTTGAATATTAACATTTAGGATGGAGGTTGTTTACTCGTTTTTCTTTTACTGACATTTTCACGACGTAGTTTAGACCAGATCAGATTCGGGCACGTCAATTTAATCCCTTGGCTCTCGATTGATGTAGGAGAGGGCGCGTGAAATGACAGTAAACA
>NC_049985.1:17673735-17685462 GCF_000003815.2 Branchiostoma floridae | reverse complement strand
GTTTTGTATCTGCCATGCTTACCTTCGTTGATGCCTTTTATTTATGAAAAATGAGTAAAGAAAGATATTTCAAAAATATGCCCAACCCACATTTTAAGTGAGAATTTCGCGTAAAAAGTGCCTTTTTCAATGATCTGGACCTTGGCTTGATTCTATAAGTAATTTTATCAGTTCCTTCAAACCTACCTCGTAAGCTAGTCAGAAACTCGAGTTACCACATTCTGTTCTGGGTGAGGAAGTCATGCTGGGCTGTGCTCAGTCCTCGTGTTGCACTGGTGCCTCCCAGATGTGAGCTTGGCGTGGCCGTTACGCAGCGGAGTGGGGAAAACAACCTTTGATTAGTCTAGCTTAGGTGGGCGTGTTGATTGAAGCTGACGTCACGAGTACGCGGAGGTGCTCAAATAAACACTAATGGACCAGAAACTGACCAAATATACACATGTAGAGCGGATCTTAGAAGGGACAATACATTAGACTTCATCCTCATGGTGTTCTAACTAATATTTCATGACCTTTTTGCCGGAGCAATCAATATTCAGTACATCCTCTCTTCTTAAGTATCAAAACAGTAGAAACTCGGAAATTTAACCTTAATGCCGTAAGTGCATTGTATCCCTTTTTTATGGAGAGGTTGGTCGTTTTTTGTATTCGTTCTTGTTTTGCAATTGGTTTCGAAAAGACCTTGATTATTTTACGGGCTTCAGGCTCCTACAAAAATACGCGTACTTTCATAAATTATTTAACGCAACTACTGGAAAATAAGATGAAAGAAACATCCTCTTCTGTATGTGATCGGGAGGGTCTTATTTTTCTGTGTTGTTTTTCTTTCGCGAAGCCCATGATTTGCTGACTTCTACTCCTGGTTGGGGCTTCTACTCCTGGTACTTAGAGTATATATATACATATACATACATATATATATATATATATATATATATATATATATATATATATATATATATATTTATGGTTCTCCTGTCGGTTCGACAGATGAGCAGGCAGACAGGCATTACCTATTTTGCCTGACCTGCACATGACTTTTTATGGTGAAGGAGGGGTGTGCAATTCCTTCTCCACCCTCTCGTCTACTGGAGCACTAAGTCTCACAGGGACAGAGCTGTATGACACGTGTGAGACGGCTTCAGCAGATGCAGCTTTGTTTTTCGGAGTATCTGTCTCCTAGGAGGACTTCCGACCAAGGATGTAAGGGGTTCCTCCTACCCCGTGTGCCATGGCGGGTGCGTCATGCCCGAACATGCCCCTAAAGCCTGTCTCGGCCACAAAGCCCCGCCAAGACCACTAGCCGCAGCTAGATACTCATTTACACCTGAGCTAAGTGAGGAAAGTCGTGTAAAGTGCCTTTCCCAAGGGCACAAGATCGGTGACACTGCAGTCGGATTCGAACCCGCAACCTCTCGGTCTCGAGCCGAATATGCTGCCACTGTGCCACGCGGCCATATATATATATATATATATATACTCTAAGTACCCGTGCCTGTAATTTTTTATGCCTGCAGGATTCTACTCCTGGTACTTAGAGTATATATATATATATATATATATATATATATATATGGCCGCGTGGCATATGTATATATATATATATATATATATATATATATATATATATATATATATATATATATATATATATACTCTAAGTACCCGTGCCCGTGCCTGTAATTTTCTATGCCTGTAATATCTTAATTTTTACTGCATGTTCTGGCAGGTGATTCCTGGAGAAAAACGAGTTCAGGCGACAGTCTACTCGGGATAACGGAGGGTAGAAGGCAAAGCTATTTTCTGTACGAGAAGGAGCTGACAGCCCCTTATAGTGAGTGGCATTGTGGCGGTGTCACTGCAGTCGAGTGATTTAGCAGCGGAATGAACGCGCGACAAACATTAGATATCGCTTAATTATGTTAAGACATGCAGGTAATTCGATACGCATGACAGCAGTTACTGATTTAGAAGCCACTGGATATCATTATCATTTTGGAAACGGCCTGACGTCCAAGTAGCCTCCGTCCTGTCCTAAAATACTTGAGCTGACTCACTTGCATCAACCATGTTTTGACATAGCCTTATTTTTGTTTCCTATTTGACTATCCAAAATTTGTCTTTATCTCCTTACAATATCGAGTCAAAGTTAGGGTGGGTATAAAACTTGCTCTTCAACAGATCTGCTCAGAGTCACTGATAAAAGATAGAGGATCTCCTTAAAACGTCTGACCATTTCTAAAATCCTATCCCTGAGTGATTTAGTAACTGCTACTTGGCGAATATTACTGATATGGCTGTGCTGATTGTCTGAAGCTGGCTGTTTGCATATTAACATTAACATGGAGGTTGTTTACTCGTTTTTTCTTTCATTGACATTTTCATGGCGGCGCCGTTTGGACCGGATAAGAAGATTTAGCCACATCATATCTAATCCCCTGGTTCTCAGATTGTTGCAGGAGTGAAGTAAGAAAGAAACAAAATTTCTGTTATAGACTATATAAACTTTCTCAGTCAACATTTTAGGCTGTTTGACATTTCGAGCATTAGATTACACATTTGAAGAGTTTCAATAAATAGGAAAATCTAAACTTTGGGAATACATGACCATTATTTAATGGTGGTGTCACAATATTAGCATTTGGGATTCATTCATACACTAAATGGCAAAGGTAGGGGTTTTTAAACTAAAAACAGGGCGAATCGAAAGAAATGAATCGGCTAGTCAAGAACATGCCCTATCCCCATTTTTACTCTGTGACACTGGAGGGTAACCTCCAGTAACAGAGTCTTGTAATCACTTTGTGCGTTGAGTGTTCGCACCTATAACTCTATGTTCCGTATGCCGCAATCGCATGTTGATTGGCATGTCGTCTTTACTCGGTTGGGAAATGCTGCACGTTATTTTTTTTTCGTCGTAGCTGTTTTTATTATGGATGTAGTAATTTCAGTTTTCACCCCTACGCCACCCGGTATAGTGGTCCAGGTCTTCCTTGTGATTGCACCTAAAGCTTTGTAGTAATTTGATACCGTCAAGCAGATGTTGTCCTCGTCGGAAATTGACAACAGCTGTGCTACCTCGTACCGGGCAAAAGTAGGCATTTGATTGACAGGGGTCTTTAAAGGAACATAAAAGCCGGTTCTCAATGTGCTAGGAAGGTAACTATATTCCAGAACAGCTGTTGGAGATGAACTCTGCGATAAGGTTTTGTCAACAACTCGGGAATAAGCAGATACTAACGTAAACACACAATTTTAACCCACTGAACCCAATCTCAGGTGTCTACACCCTATGCAGACGCAGACTTAGCGATAAGGGGCCAGAATATGTACAAGGACAGAGGCGGTTATTTAGGTACAGGGCTCATGTCCCTATTCAGAGCTTAACATACAAGTCAAGCAGGGTGGTGGTATTGTGACGATCTCCAAGTAGACGTTGGGAAAAATCGTAACCCTTTGTAGCACTACACCAGGGAACAGGGACAGTTTGCACTAGCACGTACCATATCAAGAGCTCGTTTCTACACATGAATTCTGGACCAGTGTTAATTTTCGCATTTGGTGTCGTTCGTTTGAGACGCTGATTTTGCTGTTCATGCGTACAGGACTGTGTTTTAAATTTGGAAGTGATAGGTATGCTAGCTTTAAAAGTAAGTTTGGGTACAAGGCGATGATATGTTCTGTATGCCATATAAACACCGAGTCATACGCCACAGAAAACATCAGAACCAACATAAACCATAATTAGGTCACAGAGTATGTTACCTACGGTCACTTTGAATTTCTCGTGAAGGGCTCTCTCTAATGATTTGGCCCAGTAAAAGTTATTTGAAAGAGATGTTGTAGCTATAAGTTTTCTCGGCAACGTTTTGGTAGCTTCCAGTTGCTATCATAGCGACATAATGGATCATTTTTCACCAGGTGATTTGAATTCTGAAAATATATATTACTTACCTTACGTTTCTCCCAACTTACCTCTCAAGCTGGGCAGCTAATTTCCTGGAAAGGACGTCACGAAGGGCTGTTCTCAGTCGTCTTGTTCCACTAGAGCCTCCCAGATGCGAGCTCGGTGTGGCTGTGGCGCAATGAGGTTAGAAAAACAATGTTTGATTAGTCTTACTTACATGGGCGTGGTGATTGTCTGACGCTGACGTCACGAGGGTGCTCGACCACAAATCGACCAATTGCAGAGCTCGATGTGGCTGTTGCGCAACGTAGTGAGGAAAGCCTTACTTAGATGGGCGTGTTGATAATTTTTCCATATATTGCATTACTCTGACAGTTGGCATTTGGTACAGAATTTCAACTGATTTCTTGCCCTGCATGAATTTAAAGAAACAAGCTTTGAAAAAACCGAGATCTTCCGTCTATTTCGTTCTTCTTGATACACTGTTCCTGCTACACATGCTGTACAATGTTTATTCATTAGTCGTGTTCATACAGATATCCACAGGCACTCTAATGAAATGGAGGAGAAAGCAGTAGGGACGTCTGGGCGTGTGAAGAACCAGGGAGCCAGCGGGAGGTCAGGGGCCACGTGGGAATGGAGCGAGACTGGTGGGCGGAGTTAGTATCGGGTGCCCGGCAGTAATTAAAGAAAATGACCGCTGTGGGACATTTTCCTACCATTAATACAGCGCACACGTCGTGACTTAAGATAGAACAACAATGCTAATTTTTCAAAAGAATTCTAAATCAGCACGCCCTCCCAAATTCAGCCATTTAAGCTTCGATTCTCGACTCTCCTGTATTCTCATTTCAAGACTTCGTATGGGCACCTGCAGCTTGAATCATAGTCTTTTTACTCAAGTCCAGCCTGTAGCTGCGGGTGTCCACACGAAACGATTTCATATTACCTATTGCACTGCCCTATTTTATACTTACCAGCGCTCAGTTCACCTCGGTAAGCTTTCTAGGATACTTGAACATTTATTTGATTTTAATAGTCTTGCAAACGATGCCAAACAAATTGTGATTTTATGTGGAAGTGTTTTGTGTTCTTTTAACTTCAATTGTAAAATTATAACGGCCACACAAGTTAACATTATAACAAGAAATGATTTTTAGCTCAGTTATCATTTTCTGTTTTATTTTTCTTCCGTCAGGGTTGTTTCACCCACGCTTACTGTATATCATTATTATTTATTTATTATTGTCCTGCGTAATATATTATTTTCAATTCTTGTATAAGTGGCGGCGCTAAAATAAGTTGGTTGAGTCCCTTGATTTGTATTATTACATGTACCTTTCAATAAAACAAAAAGAAACAATGCTACATGAAGGAAAACGTTGCCGTTACTTCTGTCTCTAAAAGCCCTACTCAATTCTTTTGTGTGAGGAGCTTTTATAAAAGAAAAGAACGTTAGAAGTTCTGTTGCTTTGAGCCTTAAAAGTTTCTTTCTTGGATACTAAAGGTTTCTGTTTCTATGAGCGTAAAGATTTCTGTTGCCATGATGCTAGATAGTTATTTAGCTATAATACTAAAGAGGTCCGTTGATGTGAAACTTAACGTTTTGTTGCAATGATCTTAGAAGAATTCTGTCGCTATGATCATATAGAGTTCTGTTGCCATAACCCTAAAGAGCTCTGTTGCCATGATGTTTAAGAGTTCTGTTGCTATTATCCTTAACAGTTCTGTTGCTATGATAGTAAAGATTTCTGTTGCTATAATAGTCAGATAAAACCAGACCAGACCAAATTCAGCGCCAGGCTGCGAAGAGAGAGTAGCCCCCCCCCCCCAATAACAAAACAATAAAATACGTAGCTCGCGTTTCTCTAAACTTACTTCTGAAGCTCTGTAGAATATCTTCAGTCGCCACTTTTTGGGTAAGGCCGTCATGAAGGGCTGTCCTCAGACTTCTTGTTGCAGGTCTGCCTCCTCCCAGATGCGAGCTCGGTGTGGCCGTTACGCAACGGATTGGAGAAAACAATGCTTAATTAGTCTAGCTTAGGTGGGCGTGTTGATTGAAGCTGACGTCATGGTGGCACGAGGGTGCTTAATTCAAATGAACAATAATCGACCAGAAATCGACCAATTAGAAAGCGTCTTTTAGTAAACGGCAATGATGATTGTGGTGACATCATCCATGTAATTTTCAAACTCATATTCCATAAAGTCAAGTCAAGTCAAGTCATAACATTTGGTCCAAGCAAACAATATTCATGAAAACATGTCACCTTCATTAACTTGGAGTACACTCCGGCAAAGTCCGACTCAGCGGAGTCTGTTTATACACAATATTTAGGGTACTGAAGTACCCTTCCCGGACTCGACTTCTGGACTTACTTGCGAGATTTCAAAGAAGATTAAAGATTACACTTCCGTGTGCCTGCAGAATTACCTCATAATCTTTTCATCCGAAAATTACTCTTTATAACCACCTATCCCAGGAACAGCCTGGCCTTTCCTTGCTCTGTACTGAACCGACCTCTGTACGGCCTCTGTACGACCCATGTACGGCCTCTGTAAGGCCTCTGTACGGCCTCTGTACGGCTTCTTGGTATCCCCTAAGCGAGAATCTAACTATAGGCAAACTTAATATCATTTCGTCACAGACACAAATGCACGCATTGTGCAATAGTTTGAGCTGTCACGAAGTTGCCTGCCCTACTGAATATTACGGGATGAAGGAAACATCTGGACTTTTCTGTGGAGGCTTTATGCCTTTGTCTTTCCAAGACTCTGATTATAGACATGCTATAAACATGTTATATCATATCATGGGTTTTGTGTACTACGTAATAGCAATATCCAAGTGTGATCCACGCAACTTTGGGCTGTCTGTTGTGTTTCCTTTCTGTGGGATCAAAACTGACAAAAAGCAGGACAGCCATACACTCCCATTGGGTGCAGTTTCTCGATTAGCTACATAGTGTCAAAAAAACTTGGGCAGCCGTTTGCTCTTAGTGGGTGCAGTTTTCCAATTGTCCACAAGCTTCTTTGTAAATAAAAACATTATAACCGGTAACGTGTGAGTTTGTCGTCTGGTTTAGCCTGATACGTTACGTGGTTAAATCTTGCTGCTGTCCGCCGAGTATCAGAGACGTCTTACGCGAAACGTCATCAGTTTGGGTTGTGCCACTTTCTCTAACGTTGGTGCAGGAGCTGGACATGGTGTGGAGAGCAGCTGTTCGTGTTTTTTACACGTAGGCTGGTACATTTTTTTTCTTTGTTGTTTTCTTTCATTTCAAGGACTCTAGGAAGCTTAGTTTTGTACATGTGTATACTCATAAGGCTAACGTTACATTTCCACAAAGGGGCCGGCCGGGCAGCTTAGGGGAACGAAAGATACGATATAAAAAGCAACAAAAACACAAAATGTACCCAAAATAATTCAGCAGCGCATGCCTTATGCATATTTTTAGTTAGTGAAAGTCAGAAACTTTCATTTCTCCTGTCCGCAAACAGCCCGGCAGGGCCCCGGGTAGGAAATGTGACGTAGGCCTAACGGGGATCTTAAAGGTTAATAAAAATGTTCAACCTTTCTAAATCACGTTACTGTTATATAGACTTACGTTTTGCTAGAGTAAGTTTTTGGTTCAGATTTTACCTTATTTTTCTCCATGCATGAATTAAGATAAAATGATGACAATCCAATTAGAACTCTTTACTCGGCGTGATACGTTGTTCCTGCTAAATATCAATTTGTAAAACTCAAACATATTTCATCTATTTGATAGTGTATTCAGTAGTGGCATGGTGTGAACAAAGACGCATTCCTAGGTTCCATTTGAATAAATGTACTCTAAGTAAAACAGCACAAAAGTTCTAAAGTTACATAATAATGACACATGAAGAAAAAAGAGTGTTACTTCTGTCTACTCAATTCTTTTGACCTTCCTTGGTATATGAGGACTGGACCTATAGCCGTACATTCTGTGCTGACAGTCCTAAGTGTGTGAGGACTGGACCTATAGCCGTACATTCTGTGCTGACAGTCCATAGTGTGTGAGGACTGGGCCTATAGCCGTACATTCTGTGCTGACAGTCCTTAGTATGTAAGGACTGGGCCTATAGCCGTACATTCTGTGCTGACAGTCCTTAGTGTGTGAGGACTGGGCCTATAGCCGTACATTCTGTGCTGACAGTCCTTAGTGTGTGAGGACTGGACCTATAGCCGTACATTCTGTGCTGACAGTCCATAGTGTGTGAGGACTGGGCCTATAGCCGTACATTCTGTGCTGACAGTCCTTAGTGTGTGAGGACTGGGCCTATAGCCGTACATTCTGTGCTGACAGTCCTTAGTGTGTGAGGACTAGGCTTATAGCCGTACATTCTGTGCTGACAGTCCTTAGTGTGTGAGGACTGGGCCTATAACCGTACATTCTGTGCTGACAGTCGTTAGTGTGTGAGGACTGGACCTATAGCGGTACATTCTGTGCTGACAGTCCTTAGTGTGTGAGGACTGGACCTATAGCCGTACATTCTGGGCTGACAGTCCTTATTGTGAGGACTGGGCCTATAGCCGTACATTCTGTGCTGACAGTCCTTAGTGTGTGAGGACTGGGCCTATAGCCGTACATTCTGTGCTGACAGTCCTTAATGTGTGACGACTGGGCCTATAGCCGTGCATTCTGTGCTGGGTTCAAATGCTCTTTGAAGCCTGTTAACAACGTTAACATCTAACGGTTGTCTATTTTCTTTGTTCTGGGGTTGTTCTCTATAACATAAATCTAGAAGGATAAAGTGTTCTGTTGCTATTATCGTAAAGAACGTACAGTGTTCTGTTTCAAAGACTTCTATTTTATGCTCGTTAAGAGCCCAGCTTCTATGATCGCCAAGAGATATGGTGCTATTGTCCTAAATGTTGCTATAATTTGTAACAGGTCTGTTGCTATGGTCGTAAAGAGTTCTGTTGCTATGGTGGTAAAGAGCTCTGATGCTATGATCCCAAACAGTCTTGTTGCCATGATACTAGAAAGTTCAGTTACTATGATCACAAAGAGTTTTGTTGCTATAATAGTCATATAAAACCATACAAGGCCAGACTGCAAAGACGGACTCCTGAAAACTTGGTCCGTGCAGGAACTTGCAATTCGCCATATATCAATTTCTACTACAAATGTAAAACCCTCAGCAAACCTACTGTACAATACTGAAATGGTACTGACTTACTACTGTAATCCAATTCCTTAGCTCTACTGTATATCCCCAAAACACAAACACATCAGTACAGCTACACTGCCCAAACAGCAACATCTGTTTAAAAAGGGTAATAATTGATGTTAAGTTTAAGGCCCTCACTCCAGAGTTTGTGGTTTTTTTTTTTACTTTAGGTTCACCACAAAAAGAGCCTCTAAATGTTTGGGTTACTGTACTGAAGTTTACCATTGACTTAAAATGTTTAATCTAACGCACCCATCAGGGAAGTAATCCAGAGAAAGCTTGTTCCATAACGATGTAGTTCTAGGTAAGAAGCTTTCAGGGTGGAACTTCTTCCCGAGAGGCGGATTATGTCATTAAACCGAGTAGGAAATCAGTTACATTGCAAACAACTATAAACAGAGCAGATAACAAAACAACTTGAGTGTTGCACAAAACCACACACAGGATATAAGGAAAGCTGTAAGACGCTCCTTTAAAGGGACTGTGCTGTCATACATAGCATGTTGAGTCCACTACAAGCAGCTAAAGTTGTTCATAAATAAAGTTATTTGACAAGGGATAAATGAGGTCTATGTGGTCTAACAGCGTTGTGATGCAACTCATAGAGAACATCTCTGGTTTCATATACATGGCTAAACATGCACGGGGGTATCCGCCTCATGACATGACATGCCTCATCATCTTATCTTCATGAAGTGTTTTCTGTCCGAGGAAACAAGAAAATTCACCTTAGTGTGTTGCCTTGGAGCGGCGTTTGCAGACATCTCATACAAAACATCTTTTGGCTTCGGGGACAGGGTAGATGGTCTCATCATCAGCGATGGCCTGAGACTGGCCCTGCCCTGTCTGAATATGGCCGGCCACTGGTCACTATAACAGCTACGGGGTTTGTGTTTGATTCATTGATGGCCTGAGACTGGCCCTGCCCTGTCTTAATATGGCCGGCCACTGGTCACTATAACAGCTACGGGGTTTGTGTTTGATTCATTGATGGCCTGAGACTGGCCCTGCCCTGTCTTAATATGGCCGGCCACTGGTCACTATAACAGCTACGGGGTTTGTGTTAGATTCATTGATGGCCTGAGACTGACACTGCTCTGTCTGATCATTACCACTGGTTACTACAACAGCTACGGTGTTTGTGCTGAATTCAGTTATTGACTGAAACAGTCAAAGCCCTGTCTGGTTACACAGTCTATTTCTTCATACTTATGGTCATGGCCATAACCTGGTCACTATAGTGACTATGGTTTTGTGTTGGATTCAGAGGTGGCCTGAGGCTGGCCCGAGACTTTGTACAGGGGACTTTGCATTGGGTCAATCTGCCCTGTGCCATACGATGGGTTTCTAGCTTCCATGAAGGCCCAAGACTGGCCCAGACCTGTCTCGTTATGTTGGCTCATATCTTTATACAAGTGATTATGACAACTGCTCTCTAAAGCAGATGTGGTGTTTGTGTTGGTTTCAGTAATGCAATGAGACTGACCTACGGCTTTGTACATGGACCTTTGCCCTGAGGCCATCTGCCCTGTGCCATACGATGGGTTTCTAGCTCCAATGATGGCCTGAGCCTGGCCCTGCCCTGTCTGATCATGTTTTGGGTCTACATCTTCATACTTATGCTCATGGCCACTGGTCACTACAGCAGCTGTGGTGTGTGGGTTGTTGGATTCAGTGATGTTCTGAGACTGACCCTGGCCCTGGCCCTGCCCTGTCTGATATTGACCACTGGACATTGCTGTAGATGATTGGCTCTTTGATAATGCTCCCACACCCGTATACATGGGGTTCGGATCTAAGGCAGCTACCAACTCGTGATGTGTGAGGTTTTCAACTTTCAGGGGTTGAGTGTTAGCATGAGACTGCCCTTTCTGATTAGGTGTGGTTTTTGGGTTGGACTGGCCCTGCCCTCTCTCATTATCTATATCTTCATATATCTGATCATGACCCCTGGTCACTACAGTAGCCGTGGTGTTGGATTCAGTGATGACATGAGACTGGCCCTGCCCTGTCTGACCCTGACCACTGATCATTGTTGAAGATGTTTGGTCCTTTGCTGATGCTCCCACACCTACATACATAGGGTTTGGATCTAAGGCAGCTACCACCTTGTGATGTGGCAGGTTTTCAACCTTTAGAGATTGGGCGTTAGCCAGAGATTGGCCCTGCCCTGTCTGATCATGACCACTGGCCATTGCTGTAGATGTTTGGTCCTTTGATGGTGCTCCCACACCTGCGTACAGCGGATTTGGCTTTAAGGCAGCTAGCACGTTATGTGGTAGGCTTTCAACGTTCAGAGGTTGAGTATTAGCCTGAGACTGGCCCTGTCCTGTCTGATTAGGTTGGTCTATATCTTCATACTGGTGATCATGGCCACTGGTCACTACAGAATCTGTCATTTTAAGGTTTCTCATAGCAATGTTAGAAATAGGGCCCGAAGAAGGGTCTGAAGGGGGGATCTTGGTCATCTTCTTTTGCCAGATTGTGAGAATGACGGTTCCGATCAGAGCAATGCCAGCTATTGGACCACAGACAGAGCCAATGAGAACAGGTATGGGGAAACTGGGAACAGACTCTTTGGAAGTGTCGCTTTCCGCTTTTTCTGGAGTGGTTTGAAGAGT
>NC_049985.1:17669290-17673635 GCF_000003815.2 Branchiostoma floridae | reverse complement strand
TTGTTATAGTCATTAGATGTGATCTGGGTATCAGCATGGGAACTTTTGGTTTCCGGCTTGTCTGAAGTGGTTTTAACGGTTGGTCTTATTATTACTGTGGTTTTGGCTCTTTTTTCTGCAGGACCTACTGTTGAGCCTGCTGCTGTGCAATTGTGATAGTTTATAGAAGTTGCTCGGGTATCAGCATGGAAACTGTTGCTTTTAAGAGGTGAAGCTAATGGCGGTCTTGTTTTGTTTTTCTTGTTTTTGACTGTGGAGCAAGCTGTTGTGCCTTTGTAAGAATTGTTAAACTTTAAGGTTACTTGAACATCATCAGACAGTGCTGATATGGTCGGCTCTGCACATACCAAATCTTCAGGACTGACATCTGTAAGCTTCTGTCCCCGTAAGTTAGCGGGTTCAACACATGTTATCTGGTCTTTAAATGAAGGAAATTTAGTCGAATCTAGCCTGAAGGGAACCATCTTACAGTCACACTGCCAGGGGTTCCTGTTAAGTTGTATGTCTAGATTAGAGGGCAACAAGCTGAAAGCTAAAGGGGCAATGGCAGACATCTTGTTTTCCGTAAGGGACAACTCTTGTAGCTGGGGTAGATTTGCAAATATACCTGGCTTGATCGTTGTTATTTGGTTGTAGTGTAGGTACAACTTTTGTAGCTGGGGTAGATTTGCAAATATACCTGGCTTAATCATTGTTATCTTGTTTTTGACCAGCCACAACTCTCGTAGCTCTGGTAGATTTGCAAATGCACCTGGTTGAATCATTGTTATTTGGTTGTAGTTTAGGCACAACAATTGTAGCCGTGCAAGATTTACAAATGTACCTTTCTGAATCAATGTTATCTTGTTGCTGTCCAGGTACAACTGTTGTAGCAAGGTGAAGTTTGCAAATGCACCCGGCGGAATCAATGTTATCTGGTTGTTGGACAGGTACAATTGCAACTCATGTAGCTGGGCCAAATTTACAAATGTACCTTCCTGAATCAATGTTATCTGGTTGCCCCTCAAGTACAACTTTTCTAACCAGGGTAGATTTGCAAATATACCTGGATTAATCGGTGTTATCTTGTTTTTGGCCAGCCGCAACTCTCGTAGCCCGGGTAGATTTGCAAATGCATCTGGCTGAATCTTTGTTATCTGGTTAGAGAATAGGTTCAAATATTGTAGCTGGGGTACATTTACAAATACACCTTCCCGAATCATTGCTATATTGTTGTAGGACAGGAACAACAATTTTAGCTGGGGTAGATTTACAAATGCACCTTTCTGAAGTATTGTTATCTGGTTGCCGTGTAGTGACAACCTTTGTAGCTGGGTAAGATTTACAAATGCACCTTCCTGAATCATTGTTATCTTGTTGTCTGACAGTCTCAACTCTCGTAGCCTGGGTACATTTGTAAATGCACCTTTCTGAATAATTGTTATCTTGTTATGTGCCAAATCTAACTCTGTGAAGGATGCTGGGAGGTCCACATTGATGCTGGTAAGGCCCAGATTACAGCATTCACAGCGCGGTGGTGTGCATCTGTTGCCGGCTTTATGAGCTGATGATGGTGTGCACCTGCGGTCAGCTTTAGCTTCCTTACTTGATCTCCACCACCCAGCTAGCCCGCAGGAAGGCGATATTTTCACATTCGTGGGGCTTTTTCAATGTGCAGAAATGTTTCTCCCACTAATGCTGCTGTTCTGTTGGGAGTTATTAGTTCCAGTGAAGCCACATTTTACCCTCTTGTATGCCAGGGTTGTGAGTAAATACAATACAACCATTGAGATCATAAGGCAACTCCTAACCACTACAAAACGTTCTAACAATTCATGAATAGTTACTTGTCTTATGGTGCTAAACCACTGTTACACATGTACAAACGTTACCAAAATATGACTTTTATCATTTAATGTATATCAAAGCTAATACATGAAATGATAATGTTAATGAAAGTTTATTTGAAAGTTCATGTCCGGAGGCTAATTGCAAGTACCTGGTAGGAACATAGGAAACATACAGTAAAATGTGACAATGGATAGTGATGAGTAAAAAGTGTAAAAAGAGACTACTCAAATACTAGTGTTGGTTATTTCTAAACAGGTGGGTTTGACTTCTTTTTTAAAGTAAAGGTAGATGAAAAGCCCCACTCAAGTTTATACAACATATGATAACCATCACCGCACAACTAAACAGCAGAAAGGTAACGATGGTTAACTATGTAGAACGAATAGAATCATGATCATTATTATTATACACTGTCAGCTAAAAGTTAAAGCTAAAGTCTTTAAAGAGTTTAAAATGCTATTTTGATAGAGCGAAAAACCAAAACAGTAATGTCGTCAAATTATACAAAAGAAGAAAATCTTTACACAATTAAACATGCAAGATGATAAACCATTGGCGTACAAACTATACAAGACAAGGGTATGGAGACCTCATACCTCCATGAAATATTCTGATTATGCAAATTACTTGTACATCTGCATAATTTATGCCTGGTTATGTACAACTTTAACTATTTTACACCGGTCAGAACGTTGATAATCCAATCATTTACATCATGTACTTCGAATAATTATGACACTTTCACGTTAATTATGCAAAATAGGTAGTTATTTGCCTAATTAATCACTGCTAGTTTTCCACCTTCCATAAACTACACGTTACATAGATTTGAGTGATATAATGAAAAACACTGTAAGTACAGATTTTCCTCTTTAATTATGCAAATTAAGTCCATATTTACATAATTTGCACCTTAATATGTACATCTCTGCTAAAGATACCTGCATGCTGTATAACATGGAAATCCGTCGTTCTTATGTTCGTTCCGTTATGCTCCTTGGAAGATTTTGACCAGAATGAAGAATTAAACCAAGCAGATGTAGGTGGGAAACATTGTGACCAAAATGGCCCAGCAGATCCAGAGCAAGCATGAAGACCCTAGCATGTAGAGGTCAAAAGATACGAAAAATCCACGTTCTGCCCAAAATTGACCTTGATCTTCCTCTTCCCAACCCCTATCCACATACAAAAAATCATTACAATCCATCCAGATGTTCTAGAGTTATGCTGACCACAAATTTGCGGACACACACACACACACACACACACACACACACACACACACACACATACAAACACAAACACAGACACACCAAAAACAAGAGTTTGGACACCTCTTGGCTCTATTAAGTATTTTGATTATGTAAATGGCTTTCACATGTGCATAATTTATGCTTGGTTATGTAAACCTTTAGCTAATTTACATAGATCAGAATATTGACAATCCAATCATCTACTACAATTGGTATCCACTAATCTTCCAGCTGCCACGTGTCACAAACTACACATGATACATGTATATTATAAAACACTGTAAATGTAGACTTTCCTCGTTGATATGCAAATTAACTCGAAATTTGCATATTTCTTTCCTTTCTCATGCAAATGTCTGCCAAAGATACCTGCATTCCAAAATATCATGGACATTCATTGTTTCTATGTTCCGTTATACTCCTTGGAAGATTTTGACAACAATTCCCTGCAGTTCCAGAGTATACATATGTTCTTCGTTACATCACAGAAAAGACCATAACATGTCTAGGTCAAAAGATACAAAAAAATGTAAGTTCTGCTGCAGTACCAAGGTCACACACCGGGGGGCCCAAAATTAACATTGGCCTTCTTCTTCACAACACCTACCCACATATAAAATAACATAACAATCTAACCAGAGGTTCTAAAGTTATGCTGACCACAAATAGACAGACAGACAGACACACACACACACACAGACACACACACATGCACTCACACACACACACACACAAACACACAGACACACACACAGACACACACACATGCACTCACACAGACACACACACACACACACGCACACACACACACACGCACGCACACACACACACACACACACAGAGAGACACACGCACACACACACACACGCACACACACACGCACACAGACACACAGACACACGCACACACACACACACACACACACGCACACACACACACACACACACACACACACACACAAGCACATGCTTATATGCAATATGCAGACATCGTTTGGTCAGGTCTTACAAAAAAAAAAACATTGAATCTGTTCAGTACCGGGTCGCCAGAGTGATTAGCGGACTCCACGGATTTCCATAACCTTCCTACCGTACCGTCTACGCCCACCTTGGTCTTCCATCGCTCATCTTCCGCCGTAAATTCCACATTCTGACTGCCCTCTTCAAACTGACGAATGGACACT
This sequence comes from Branchiostoma floridae, assembly GCF_000003815.2. Classification (NCBI taxonomy): domain Eukaryota; kingdom Metazoa; phylum Chordata; class Leptocardii; order Amphioxiformes; family Branchiostomatidae; genus Branchiostoma; species Branchiostoma floridae. The sequence goes on along the minus strand of NC_049985.1, from coordinate 17,669,369 downwards.
GCCCACCTCACATCTGCAATCTCAAACCCACTTCCAGGTCATCAGCCATTCAATCTAGATTACCCCTTAGAAACGGAAA
>NC_049985.1:17666660-17668202 GCF_000003815.2 Branchiostoma floridae | reverse complement strand
AGGAAACAACCTGTCAATACCAATATCCCTAAAAGTGCACGCAAACCCACGAAAAACCCTTCTTTTCACAGAGAGCCTATCTTAGTTAACAGATATTCCACGTTGAAAAACAAACAGCTCACACATTATCCTCATTCCAAGCCAAAGCCTGGCTCTCCCTCGTTGATACATTCTTTGTTAATTAATGTCAGTACATGCACTACCTCCTGCTATGTGATTTTTAGCATGTACAGATTGTATTATATGATATCAATAATTTTGAAATTCGAAAATCAATAACTCAGTTAAGAATCAGTAGCCATAAATCTAATATTGAAACAGATAGATACTACAATGTAGCCTCTGACCAAAGGTTCTGTCCTTTGTGTCCAAAGCATATTGAAGATGAACTTCACTTTATAATGGAATGCTCTAGATACGCTATTTTACGTAATGAGCTGTTCACATTTCTCGTATCCAGTATTGCAGATTTCAAGAGACTCGATGCTACAGACAGATTTGTATATACCTTTAGATGGCACAACTCCCATAATGCAAAGATTGGTAAATATATGAAAGACTGCTTTGCTATTAGAAAGAATACCGAAACTCATGAGTAGCCCAACTCGACTATGTAATATGAAAGACTTGTATTAGCCCACATTGTTATGTTCATTAGGATGTTAAGTCTTATTCTATACATCTATTTTGTACTTTGTTTAATAGTCGTTGCCATACATTGTACCATGTACAATTGTCGCGCAATAAAGTTATTCTGTATGATAGAAATTTGTAACCATTATAATGATTATTGCTTCTAAGCTAATGCTAGTGATTTAATATGTAACGTATTTTTCTCTCACAGAGCTGGCCCTTGGCAATAGCCTATGTCTATAGGCAGCCCTGGCTGTTTGTAAACAGCTGAACAAATAGATAAATAAATAAAACAATCCGTTCAAAATCAAAACATAGCATATCTTAGAGAGCCCAGCAGAACACTTGATACCATTGCTGTGCCGAAATGTAGCTTGACAAACAGCTTTAGAGTAGTCTTACTGATGTGGTTATGATAATGGTCTGAAGCTGGCTGTTTGAATATTAACATTTAACATGGAGTTTGTTTACTTGCTTTTCTTTCGCTGACATTCTAACGTAGTTTAGACCAGATCAGATTAGGTCACATCAATTTAACCCTATCCAGACCGGGCTTTTTTGGGCTACCTGGGACGGGGGGGGGGCTCTTTTGACCCCCCCCCCCTTCGTAATTTCAAAACGGCTTGGGTTACGATCACCAAATTTGGATGGGATGATGTACTAGTAAATGTCGACGTCCAAGGATATCTACAGTTTTCACAGCTCAGCGAATGTTTTCCTTGAAAACGTTCCAGTGCATGGACTCCAATTATTGGTACATGTTGGTAACGTCTCTGTTGGGTTCCTGCAGCTGATCACTAATATGTGGCGAGCCTACTTCTCCCTACAACTTAAATGCTTGCTCAGTGTCAAATGCCTTATGCCTTAGGCTATGACTGCTAAAAGCCCAATGTGGTTAATTTACATTAA